>NW_027638897.1:0-18735 GCF_951394365.1 Tetrao urogallus | reverse complement strand
GGGACCCCACACTGCCCCACAGCCCCCACAGAGCCCTACAGAGCCCACAGTGCCCCATAGAACTCCCCACCCAACCCCTCCAAACCCCATAGATACCCCATAGAAACCCATAGAGACCCATAGAGCCCCACAGAGTCCCATGGAGACCCATAGAGCCCCATAGAGCCCCATAGAGCCCCATAGAGCCCCATAGAGACCCATAGAGACCCATAGAGACCCCATAGAGACCCCATGGAGACCCCATAGAGACCCACAGAGCCCCATAGAGCCCCATAGAGACCCATAGAGCCCCATAGAGACCCATAGAGACCCCATGGAGACCCCATAGAGACCCACAGAGCCCCATAGAGACCCCATAGAGACCCATTGAGACCCATAGAGACCCATAGAGACCCCATAGAGACCCATAGAAACCCATTGAGACCCATAGAGACCCCCCAGAGCCCCATGGAGACCCATAGAGACCCCATAGAGCTCCATTGGGACCCACACTGCCCCACAGTCCCCCACAGAGCCCCACAGAGCCCACGGCACCCCATAGAACCCCCCCCCCAACACCCCCTAACCCCATAGAGATCCCATAGAAACCCATAGAGACCCATGGAGACCCCATAGAGTCCCATGGAGACCCATAGAGACCCATAGAGACCCATAGAGACCCATAGAGACCCATAGATCCCCCATACCCGATCCCGGCCCCCCGTCGCCAGCCGAGTCTCCGTGGGGCAGAAGCTGAGAGCCGCCGTGGGGCCGAGGTGGGGGTACAGAAGGCGCCCCTCCCCCTCTGGCCCCATAGAGCTGTGGGGCAGCAGGGCCTGCAGGGGGAACAGCAGCAGCGCCCCGTCCTCTGCGGGAGGGGAGGGTGAGGCACAGGGACCCATAGACCCCATAGGGACCCATAGGGACCCCATAGAACCCATAAGGACCCATAGGGAGCCCATAGAACCCATAGGGACCCATAGAGACCCATAGGGACCCCATAGAACACATAGGGACCCATAGGGACCCATAGGGACCCCATAGAACACACAGGGACCCATAGGGACCCATAGGGACCCCATAGAACACACAGGGACCCATAGGGACCCATAGGGACCCCATAGAACCCATAGAGAGCCCATAGAACCCATAGGGACCCATAGGGACCCATAGAACCCATAGGGAGCCATTGAGCCCCATAGAGACCCATAGGGACTCCATAGACTTCATAGGGACCCATAGGGACCCCATAGAACCCATAGGGATCCCATAGAGACCCATAGAGACCCATAGGGACCCATAGACCCCATAGGGACCCATAGGGACCCCATAGAGACCCATAGAGACCCATAGGGACCCATAGACCCCATAGAACCCATAGGGACCCATAGGGAGCCCATAGAACCCATAGGGACCCATAGAGACCCCATAGAACCCATAGGGACCCATAGGGACCCATAGGGACCCCATAGGGACCCCATAGAACCCATAGGGAGCTCATAGGGACCCCATAGAACCCATAGGGACCCATAGGGATCTCATAGGGACCCCATAGAACCCATAGGGACCCATAGGGAGCCCATAGAACCCATAGGGACCCATAGAGACCCCATAGAACCCATAGGGACCCATAGGGACCCATAGGGACCCCATAGGGACCCCATAGAACCCATAGGGACCCATAGGGACCCATAGGGACCCCATAGAACCCATAGGGACCCATAGGGACCCATAGGGACCCCATAGAACCCATAGGGACCCATAGGGACCCATAGAGACCCCATAGGGAGCCCATAGACCCCATAGGGACCCATAGGGACCCATAGGGAGCTCATAGGGACCCCATAGAACCCATAGGTACCCATAGAGACCCCATAGGTACCCATAGAGACCCATAGAGCCCCATAGAGACCCATAGAGACCCATAGGGACTCATAGGGACCCATAAGGCCCCCATAGAGACCTACAGGGACCCACAGAGACACATAGGGACTCATACAGACCCCATAGAGCCCTATAGAGACCCATAGATCGCCATAGGGACCCCATAGGGGGTCCAGAGAGAAACCCCATAGGGACACAGAAAGGGACTCCATAAGGGCCGCATAGGGACCCCATAGGGACCCATAGCGACCCATAGGGACCCATAGAAACCCATAGAAACCATAGAGCCCATAGAGACCCCATTGAGCCCCATAGAGACCCACAGAGCCCCATAGAGTTTCATAGAGACCCATAGAGACCCATAGAGATCCATAGGGACCCATAGAGACCCATAGAGACCCCATAGAGACCCCACAGAGATCCCATAGAGACCCATAGAGACCCATGGAACCCATAGAGACCCATAGAGACCCATAGAGACCCATAGAGACCCATAGAGACCCATAGAGACCCATAGGGACCCATAGAGACCCATAGAGACCCATAGAGACCCATAGGGACCCATAGAGACCCATAGAGACCCATAGGGACCCATAGAGACCCATAGAGACCCATAGAGACCCATAGAGACCCATAGAGATCCATAGGGACCCATAGAGACCCATAGAGACCCATAGAAATCCATAGAGACCCATAGAGACCCATAGAGACCCATGGAGACCCCATAGAGACCCATAGGGACCCATAGCGCCCTTAGCCCCGCCCCTACCCGTGCTGACCGCGATCCCATTGGCTGTGGCCGACATCGCCAGCACCTCGCCTCTCCCCATTGGCCGGTTCCAGAGTAGGCGGGGCTTGAGGTGGGCGGGGCCGGGCAGCTCCCATCCCCATAGGACGCCGTCAGGCCCCGCCCCCGCCAGCACAGCCCCGCCCACCCAGGCCAGGCACGTGATTGGTCCGCTGGAGCGGCAGAGCTGGGGGGTGGAGCCTGGAGGGAAATGGAGGGAGAATGAATGGAGGGGGGGACAATGGGGGTAATTAACGGGGGTAATTAACGGGAGTGATTAATGGGGGTGATTAATGACGGTAATTAACGGGGGTAATTAACGGGGGTGATTAATGGGGGTGATTAACGGGAGTGATTAATGAGGGTAATTAACGGGGGTAATTAATGGGGGTGATTAATGGGGGTGATTAATGGGGTTGATTAATGGGGGTAATTAACGGGGGTGATTAATGGGGGAGATTAATGGGGGTGATTAATGGGGGTGATTAACGGGGGTAATTAATGGGGGTAATTAATGGGTGGAATTAACGGCGGTGATTAATGGGGGTAATTAATGGGTTTAATTAACGGGGGTGATTAACGGGGGTGATTAATGGGGGTAATTAATGGGGGTGATTAATGGGGGTGATTAATGGGGGAAATTAATGGGGATGATTAATGGGTTTAATTAACGGGGGTGATTAACGGGGGTGATTAATGGGGGTAATTAACGGGGGTGATTAATGGGGGCAATTAATGGTGGTGATTAATGGGGATGATTAATGGGGGTAATTAACGGGGGTGATTAACGGGGGTGATTAATGGGGGAGATTAATGGGGGCGATTAATGAGGGTAATTAATGGGGGTAATTAATGGGGGTAATTAACAGGGGTAATTAATGGGTTTCATGGTTACAATGGGGACACAATGATACACATGGAGACCCACAGAGACCCACAGAGCCCCGTAGAGCCCCATAAAGCCCCATAGAGACCCACAGAGACCCATAGAGATCCATAGAGCCCCATAGAGACCCCATAGAGCCCCATAGAGACCCAGAGGGACCCATAGAGACCCATAGAAACCCATAGAAACCCATGGAGTCCCATAGAGCCTGAAGAGCCTCATAGAGTCCCATAAAGCTCCATAGAGCTCCATAGAGACCCACAGAACCCCACAGATTCCCCACAGAGACCCATAGAGGCACCATAGAGCCCCATAGAGCTCCATAGAGACCCATAGAGACCCACAGAACCCCACAGATTCCCATAGAGACCCCATAGAGCCCCATAGGGACCTGTAGAGCCCATAGAGCCCCATAGAGCCCCATAGAGCCCCATAGAGACCCATAGAGACCCATAGAGACCCATAGAGACCCATAGAGACCCATAGAGACCCATAGAGACACATAGAGACCCATAGAGACCATAGAGCCCGAAGAGCCCCATGGAGTCCCATTAAGCTCCATAGAGCCCCATAGAGTCCCATGAAGACCCCATGGAGTCCCATAGAGACCCATAGAGCTCCATAGAGACCCATAGCGACCCACAGAACCCCACAGATTCCCCACAGAGACACATAGAGGCCCCATAGAGACCCATAGAGACCCATAGAGACCCATAGAGGCCCCATAGAACCCCATAGGGACCCACAGAGCCCTATAGAGCCCCATAGAGACACATAGAGCCCCATAGAGCCCCATAGAGCCCCATAGAGACCCATAGAGACCCATAGAGACCCCATAGAACCCCATAGGGACCCACAGAGCCCTATAGAGCCCCATAGAGACACATAGAGCCCCATAGAGCCCCATAGAGACCCATAGAGACCCATAGAGACCCATAGAGCCCCATAGATACCCCACAGCGCCCCACGGAGGCGCTCACCCCACGGCGCCCGATGCACGGCGCTGACTCCCCCATGATGCCCCACGGCCAGCCGGGATCCCCAGGGGTCAAAGGTGACGCAGAGGGCCGGGCCCAGGTCACATGACCCTTCCTCCGGGTCACGTGATCCTCCGTCCGGGTCACGTGACTCCACTTCCGGGTCGGCGCTGGGCGCCGGCAGCAGCGCCTGGAGGCGGCCGCGGTGCGACGGCCATTGGAGGACCTGGGGGGGGGGGGGGGGGCATCGATGTCACCTCTGTGTCACCTCCGTGTCACCATCAGTGTCACCTTCATGTCACCAATGTGTCACCATCAGTGTCCCCTCTGTGTCGCCTCCATGTCACCACAAGTGTCACCTCTGTGTCACCCTTCATGTCACCTCTGCGTCACCATCAATGTCACCTGCATGTCACCCATCAGTGTCACCTCTGTGTCCACTCTGTGTCGCCATTGGTGTCACCTCCATGTCACCATCAGTGTCACCTCTGTGTCGCCATTGGTGTCACCTCCATGTCACCTTCAGTGTCACCTCTGTGTCACCTCCATGTCACCCTCAGTGTCGCCTTCATGTCACCAATGTGTCACCATCAGTGTCACCTTCATGTCACCAATGTGTCACCATCAGTGTCACCTTCATGTCACCAATGTGTCACCATCAGTGTCCCCTCTGTGTCACCTCCGTGTCACCATCAGTGTCGCCTCCATGTCACCACAAGTGTCACCTCTGTGTCACCCTTCATGTCACCTCTGCGTCACCATCAATGTCACCTGCATGTCACCCATCAGTGTCACCTCTGTGTCCACTCTGTGTCGCCATTGGTGTCACCTCCATGTCACCATCAGTGTCACCTCTGTGTCGCCATTGGTGTCACCTCCATGTCACCTTCAGTGTCACCTCTGTGTCACCTCCATGTCACCCTCAGTGTCACCTTCATGTCACCAATGTGTCACCATTGGTGTCACCTCTGTGTCACCTCCATGTCACCCTCAGTGTCACCTTCATGTCACCTCTGTGTCACCATTGGTGTCACCTCCATGTCACCCTCATTGTCACCCCTGTGTCACCATCAGTGTCTCCTCCGTGTCCCCCTCAGTGTCACCTCCATGTCACCGTTGGTGTCACCTCCATGTCACCCTCAGTGTCACCTCCATGTCTCCATGACTGTCACCTTCATGTCACCATTGGTGTCACCTCCGTGTCACCATCAGAGTCACCTCCTTGTCACCCTCAGTGCCACCCTCAGTGTCACCTCTGTTTCACCTGTGTGTCACCACTGGTGTCACCTCCATGTCACCCTCAGTGTCACCTCTGTGTCACCATTGGTGTCACCTCCATGTCACCTCTGTGTCACCTCTGTGTCACCATCAGTGTCACCTCTGTGTCACCACTGATGTCACCTCCATGTCACCCTCAGTGTCACCTCAGTGTCCCCATCCGTGTCACCCTCAGTGTCACCTCTGTGTCACCATTGGTGTCACCTCCATGTCACCATCAGAGTCACCTCCATGTCACCTCCATGTCCCCCTCAGTGCCACCCTCAGTGTCACCTCTTTTCACCTCAGTGTCACCATTGGTGTCACCTCCATGTCACCCTCAGTGTCACCTCTGAGTCACCTCTGAGTCACCCTCATGTCACCACTGGTGTCACCTCCTTGTCACCCTCAGTGTCATCTCTGTGTCCCCATTGGTGTCACCTCCAGGTCACCACAAGTGTCACCTCTGTGTCACCAACAATGTCCCCCTTCATGTCACCATCAGTGTCACCTCTGTGTCACCAACGGCGTCACCACTGTGTCACCGTTGGTGTCACCTCCATGTCACCCTCAGTGTCACCTCCATGTCTCCATCAGTGTCACCTCCATGTCACCATTGGTGTCACCTCCATGTCACCTCCATGTCACACCCAGTGTCTCCTCTGTGTCACCGCTGTGTCACCACTGCTGTCACTTCTGTGTCACCCTCAGTGTCACCTCTGTGTCACCAACGGTGTCACCCCTGTGTCACCATTGGTGTCACCTCCATGTCACCCTCAGTGCCACCCTCAGTGTCACCTCTGTTTCACCTCTGTGTCACCACTGGTGTCACTTCTGTGTCCCCCTCTGTGTCACCAATGTGTCACCATCAGAGTCACCTCCATGTCACCCTCAGTGTCACCCCTGTGTCACCATTGCTGTCACCTCAGTGTCTCCATTGGTGTCACCTCCATGTCACCGTTGCTGTCACCTCCATGTCACCGTTGCTGTCACCTCCATGTCACCCTCAGTGTCACCTCCATGTCACTGTTGGTGTCACCTCCATGTCACCCTCAGTGTCACCTCCATGTCACTGTTGGTGTCACCTCCATGTCACCCTCAGTGTCACCTCCATGTCACTGTTGGTGTCACCTCCATGTCACCCTCGGTGTCACCTTCATGTCACCATTGGTGTCACCTCCATGTCACCTCCACGTCACACCCAGTGTCTCCTCTGTGTCACTGCTGTGTCACCACTGCTGTCACTTCTGTGTCACCCTCAGTGTCACCTCTGTGTCAGCAACGGCGTCACCCCTGTGCCACCATTGGTGTCACCTCCATGTCACCATCAGAGTCACCTCCATGTCCCCTCCATGTCCCCCTCAGAGCCACCCTCAGTGTCACCTCTTTTCACCTCTGTGTCACCACTGGTGTCACCTCTGTGTCACCATCAATGTCACCTGCATGTCACCATCAGTGTCACCTCTGTGTGACAAGAAGTGTCACCTCCAGGTCACCATTGGTGTCACCTGCATGTCACCTTCAGTGTCATCACTGCTGCCACTTCTGTGTCACCCTCACTGTCACCCCTGTGTCACCATTGGTGTCACCTCAGTGTCTCCATTGGTGTCACCTCCATGTCACCTCTGTGTCACCTCAGTGTCACCTCCATGTCACCATTGGTGTCACCTGCATGTCACCCTCATTGTCACCCCTGTGTCACCATCAGTGTCACCTCTGTGTCACCATCAGTGTCACCTTAATGTCACCATTGGTGTCACCAACAATGTCACCATCAGAGTCACCTCCATGTCACCCTCAGTGTCACCGTCAGTGTCACCTCTGTGTCACCATTGGTGTCACCTCCATGTCACACCCTGTGTCACCTCTGTGTCCCCTCTGTGTCACCTCTGTATCACCTCTGTGTCACCCTCAGTGTCACCTCAGTGTCACCTCTGTGTCACCATTGGTGTCACCTCCAGGTCACCACAAGTGTCACCATTGTGTCATCAACAGTGTCACCCTTCATGTCACCTTCAGTGTCACCTCTGTGTGACAACAAGTGTCACCTCTGTGTCACCATTGGTGGCACCTCCATGTCACACCCAGTGTCACCTCTGTGTCACCCTCAATGTCAGCCCTGTGTCACCGTCAGTGTCACCTCCACGTCGCCCTCAGTGCCACCCTCAGTGTCACCTGTGTGTCACCATCAATGTCACCTCTGTGTGACAAGAAGTGTCACCTCCAGGTCACCATTGGTGTCACCTGCATGTCACCATCAGTGTCACCTCCAGGTAACCCTCAGTGTCACTTCTGTGTCACCTCTGTGTCCCCTCAGTGTCACCTCAGTGTCACCATTAGTGTCACCTCACTGTCACCTCCATGTCACCCTCAGTGCCACCCTCAGTGTCACCTCTGTTTCACCTCTGTGTCACCACTGGTGTCACTTCTGGGTCACCCTCAGTGTCACCTCAGTGTCACCATTGGTGTCACCTCCAGGTCACACCCAGTGTCACCTCTGTGTCACCTCTGTGTCACCATCAATGTCACCTGCATGTCACCATCAGTGTCACCTCTGTGTGACAACAAGTGTCACCTCCAGGCCACCATTGTTGTCACCTGCATGTCACCCTCAGTGTCACCTCCATGTCACCCTCAGTGTCACTTCTGTGTCACCTATGTGTCCCCTGAGTGTCACCTCAGTGTCACCTCCATGTCACTCTCAGTGTCACCTCTGTGTCACCTCTATGACACCACTGGTGTCACCTCTGTGTCACCCTCAGTGTCACCTCTGTGTCACCATTGGTGTCACCTGCCTGTCACCCTCAGTGTCACCTCTGTTTCCACTCTGTGTCACCATTGGTGTCACCTCCAGGACACCACAAGTGTCACCTCTGTGTCACCATTGGTGTCACCTTCATGTCACCATCAGTGTCACCTCTCTGTGACAACAAGTGTCACCTCTGTGTCACCAAAGGCGTCACCCCTGTGTCACCATTGGAGTCACCTCCATGTCACTCTTAGTGTCACCTCCAGGTCACCTCTGTGTCACCACTGCTGTCACCTCCGTGTCGCCATCAGTGTCACCTCCAGGTCACCATTGGTGTCACCTTCATGTCACCATCAGTGTCACCTCTGTGTCCCCTCAGTGTCACCTCCATGTCACACCCAGTGTCACCCCTGTATCACCATTGGTGTCACCTCCATGTCACCCTCAGTGTCACCTCTGTGTCACCATCGATGTCACCTCCATGTCACCCTCAGTGTCACCTCTGTGTGACAACAAGTGTCCCCTCTGTGTCACCATTGGTGTCACCTCCATGTCTCACTCAGTGTCACCTCTGTGTCCCCTGTGTGTCACTCTCAGTGTCACCACTGCTGTCACTTCTGTGTCACCGTCAGTGTCACCTCTGTGTCACCATTGGTGTCACCTTTGTGTCACCATCAGTGTCACCAATGTGTCACCAATGTGTCACCACTTGTGTCACCTCTGTGTCACCCTCAGTGCCACCCCTGTGTCACCATTGGTGGCACCTCCATGTCACACCCAGTGTCACCTCTGTATCACCTCTGTGTCACCCCCATGTCCCCCTCAGTGTCACCCCTGTGTCACCATTGGTGGCACCTCCATGTCACACTCAGTGTCACCTCTGTGTCCCCTCAGTGTCACCATTGGTGTCACCTCATTGTCACCCCCATGTCACTCTCAGTGTCACGTGTGTGTCACCATTTGTGTCACCTCCATGTCACCCTCAGTGTCACCCCTGTGTCACCATCAGTGTCACCTCCATGTCACCACAAGTGTCACCTCTGTGTCACCTCTGTGTCACCTTTGTGTCACCATCAGTGTCACCAATGTTTCACCCCTGTGTCACCACTGGTGTCACCTCCATGTCACCATCAGTGTCACCTCTGTGTGACAACAAGTGTCCCCTCTGTGTCACCATTGGTGTCACCTCCATGTCTCACTCAGTGTCACCTCTGTGTCCCCTGTGTGTCACTCTCAGTGTCACCACTGCTGTCACTTCTGTGTCACCGTCAGTGTCACCTCTGTGTCACCATTGGTGGCACCTTCGTGTCACCTCTCTGTCACCTCTGTGTCGCCATCAATGTCACCTCTGTGTCACCAATGGTGTCACCCTCAGTGTCAGCCCTGTGTCTCCATGGGTGGCACCTTCATGTCACCATCAGTGTCACCTCTGTGTCCCCTCAGTGTCACCATTGGTGTCACCTCCAGGTCACCATTGGTGTCACCTCACTGTCACCCCCATGTCACTCTCAGTGTCCCCTCTGTGTCACCATTGGTGTCACCTCCATGTCACCTTCAGTGTCACCTCTGTGTCACCTCTGTGTCACCATCGGTGTCACCTCCATGTCACTCTCAGTGTCACCAATGTGTCACCTTTGTGTCACCCTCAGAGTCACCTCCATGTCACCATTGGTGGCACCTCCATGTCACACCCAGTGTCACCTCTGTATCACCTCTGTGTCACCCCCATGTCCCTCTCAGTGTCACCCATGTCTCCATTGGTGTCACCTCCATGTCACACTCAGTGTCACCTCTGTGTCCCCTCAGTGTCACCATTGGTGTCACCTCCAGGTCACCATTGGTGTCACCTCATTGTCACCCCCCTGTCACTCTCAGTGTCACCCCTGTGTCACCATTGGTGTCACCTCTGTGTCATCACTGCTGTCACTTCTGTGTCACCCTCAGTGTCACCAGTGTGTCACCACTGTGTCACCTGCATGTCACCTCTGTGTCACCTCTGTGTCACCTCTGTGTCACCAATGGTGTCACCTGCGTGTCACCATTGGTGGCACCTCCATGTCACACTCAGTGTCACCTCATTGTCACCCCAATGTCACACCCAGTGTCACCTCCGTGTCACCACTGGTGTCACCTGCATGTCACCACAAGTGTCACCCCTGTGTCACCTCTGTGTCACCATCAATGTCACCTCTGTGTCACCAATGGTGTCACCTGCGTGTCACCATTGGTGGCACCTCCATGTCACTCTCAGTGTCACCAATGTGTCACCCCCATGTCACACCCAGTGTCACCTCTGTGTCATCACTGCTGTCACTTCTGTGTCACCCTCAGTGGCACCAGTGTGTCACCACTGTGTCACCTGCATGTCACCACAAGTGTCACCTCTGTGTCACCTCTGTGTCACCATCAGTGTCACCAATGTGTCACCTCTGTTTCACCATCGGTGTCACCTCCATGTCACCCTCAGTGTCACCAATGTGTCACCATTGGTGGCACCTCCATGTCACCCTCAGTGTCACCTCAGTGTCACCTCTGTGTCACCATCAATGTCACCTGCATGTCACCTCTGTGTCACCTCTGTGTCACCATCAGTGTCACCATCAGTGTCAACTCATTGTCACCACTGGTGTCACCTCCATGTCACCCTCAGTGTCACCTCTGTGTCACTTCTGCTGTCCCCTCCGTGTCCCCCTCAGTGTCACCCCTGTGTCCCCATTGGTGTCACCTCCACGTCACACCCAGTGTCCCCTCATTGTCCCCTCTGTGTCACCCCTGTGTCACCATCAGTGTCACCATCAGTGCCTCCCCCACCTCCCTCCATCACCCCTTTAATCCACACCCCCTTTAAGCCCCGCCCCTTTCAGCCCCGCCCCCTCAGCCTCCACCAATCAGCCCCAATCCCTGTTTCAGCCCGGCCCCCTTTCAAGCCCCGCCTCCTCTCCCGCCTGCCAATGAGGAACCGCAGCCCTGTAAACCCCGCCCACTTAAGCTCCACCCCCGAACCCTCCACCAATCGACAATCGCCCCCGTTAAGCCCCGCCCATTCCAGCCCCATCCCCTTAAACTCCCACCAATGACGCCACTTGCATTTAAGCCCCGCCCCCTTTAAGCCCCGCCCCCCTTAACCTCCAGCCAATAAGAATCCCCATCACTTTAACCCATTCTCTTTTAAGCCCCGTCCCATTTACCTCCAGCCAATGAGAATCCCCGCCCCTTTAAGCCCCGCCCCTTTAAGCCCCGCCCTTGAAAGCCCTCCACCAATGAACCCCCACTGCCAATAAGCTCCGCCCATGTGAGCCCCCCGCCCCCCCCCCCCTTTGGCCCCCACCAATGAGAACCAAGAAGCCTTTGCGACCCTCCCAATTCAAGCCCCGCCTCCCCAAACCTGGCACCAATGAGAACACACGTCCCCTTAAGCCCCTCCCCAATCAAGCCCCGCCCCTTGACATCCCACCAATGAGAAGCCCCAACCATTTAATCCCCGTCCCTTTCATTCCCCGCCCTCTTGACTTCCCACCAATGAGGACTTCAATCCCTTTAAGCTCCGCCCCCTGCGAGCCACGCCCCCCTCCTCTTCCACCAATGAGAAAATCGCTCCCCATAAACCCCGCCCTCTTTAAGCCCCACCCCCTTCACCTCCCACCAATGACACCCTCTACACTTTTAAGCCCCGCCCCCTTACCACCGCACCAATCACAACCCCCATCTGTACTTGTAAGCCCCGCCCCTTTCCCCTCCCACCAATCACAACTCGTCCGTACTTTTAAGCCCCGCCCTTTCCCCCTCCCCCCAACCACAACCCCCAACCGTCCCTTTAAGCCCCGCCCCTTTCCTCTCCGACCAATCCCAACCTCCATCCCATTAAGCCCCGCCCCTCACCTTCCCCCCGGGACCGGAAGTGATGACACTCGGCCCCTCCCCCTCCGCGGTGGGCGGGGCAAAAGCCACCGCGGTCACGTGACCTCCGGGGTAACCCAGGACGAGGGGCGGGGCCACTGCCGGAAGGGGCGGGGCTTCCGCAGACCCCGCCCACATCGAGGCTCCTTCCGGCCACGCCCACACCAGCAAGGCCCCGCCCACTTGGGCGGCGACCAATCGCGTTCCGTCGGGATCCCAGCAGAGGGCGCTGATTGGACGGCGGCGCGGGCTGGGCAGAAATTGCTGCAGTAAAGACCAGGAGAGACCAGTATGGAACCAGTATGGACCAGTATGGACCAGTATGGACCAGTACAGACCAGTATGGATCAGTATGAACCAGTATGGAACCAGTATGGACCAGTATGGGCCAGTATGGACCACTATGGCCCAGTGTGGACCAGTATGGAACCAGTATGGACCAGTATGGACCAGTATGGACCACTAGAGACCAGTATGGACCAGTATGGAACCAGTATGGACCAGTATGGATCAGTATAGACCAGTATGGACCAGTATGGACCAGTATAGACCAGTATGGACCAGTATGTCCCAGTACAGGCACACAAAGCTCCCCGCCCCCAGCACTTCCCAGTATGCCCCAGTCCCTCCCAGTATAAACCAGTTCCATCCCAGTTCATTCCAGTATAAACCAGTCCCCCCCATTCCCCCCCAATCCCATCCCAGTCCCTCCCAGTATAAACCAGTACCTCCCAGTACATCCCAGTATGGCTCCCAGTCCCCCCCAGTCCATCCCAGTGCCTCCCAGTATAAACCAGTCCCCCCCATTCTCATCCCAGTCCCTCCCAGTCCCCCCCATTCCTCCCCACTATAACCCAGTATAAACCAGTCCAACCCAGTCCCCCCCATTCCCCCAATCCCCTCCCAGTCCCCCCCATTCCCTCCCAGTATAAACCAGTCCCTCCCAGTCCCCCCCAATCCCATCCCAGTCCCCCCCAGTCCCTCCCACTGCCTCCCAGTATAAACCAGCCCCTCCCAGTCCGTCCCAGTCTCTTCCCAGTGCCCCCCAGTCCCCCCCAGTTCCCCCCATTCCCTCCCAGTTCCTCCCAGTCCCCCTCAATCCCATCCCAGTGCCTCCCAGTATAAACCAGTCCCCCCCAATCCCTCCCATTCCCTCCCAGTCTCCTCCCAGTCCCCCCCAGTCCCCCCCAATCCCATCCCATCCCCTCTCAGTCCCATCCCAGTTTCCTCCCAGTATAAATCAGTCCTTCCCAGTCCCCCCCCAATCCCATCCCAGTCCCATCCCAGTCCCTCCCAGTATAACCCAGCCCCCCTATTCCACCCTATTCCCCCCCGTTCCCCCCCAGTTCCCCCCAGTATAAACCAGTCCCTCCCACT
This sequence comes from Tetrao urogallus, assembly GCF_951394365.1. Classification (NCBI taxonomy): domain Eukaryota; kingdom Metazoa; phylum Chordata; class Aves; order Galliformes; family Phasianidae; genus Tetrao; species Tetrao urogallus. Next base: position 4,942 of record NW_027638897.1, on the reverse strand, counting down.
CTCCTCCCAGTCCCTCCCATTCCCTCCCAGTCCCCCCCAGTCCCATCCCAGTCCTTCCCAGTATAAACCAGTCCCTCCCACTCCACCCCAGTCCCTCCCATTCCCCCCCAGTCCCATCCCAATCCCATCCCAGTCCCTCCCAGTATAACCCAGTCCTCCCCAGTCCCCCCCATTCCCCCCCACTCCCCCCCATTCCCCCCCAGTCCTTCCCAATTCCATCCCAGTCCCCTCCCAGTCTCCCCCAGTCCCATCCCAGTCCCTCCCAGTATAACCCAGCCCCCCCCATTCCCCCCCATCCCATCCCAGTCCCTCCCAGTTCCCCCCATTTCCTCCCAGTCCCCCCCAGTCCATCCCATTCCCTCCCAGTATAAACCAGTCCCCCCCAGTCCCCCCTATCCCATCCCAGTCCCCCCCAGTCCCCTCCAGTCTCTTCCCAGTCCCTCCCAGTTCATCCCAGTCTCTCCCAGTATAAACCACTCCCTCCCAATCCCATCCCAGTCCCCCCAAGTCCATCCCATTCCCTCCCAGTATAAACCAGTCCCATCCCAGTCCTTCCCAGTATAACCCATTCCCCCCAGTCCCCCCCAGTCCCTCCCAGTATAAACCAATCCCTCCCAGTCCCCCCAACCCCCCCCGTCTATCCCAGTCCCCCCCAATCCCATCCCAGTCCCTCCCAGTATAACCCAGTCCCCCCCAGTCCACCCCATTCCCTCCCAGTATAAACCAGTCCCTCCCAGACTCCTCCCAGTCCCCCTCAGTCCCCCCCAGTCCCATCCCATCCCCTCTCAGTCCCGTCCCAGTTTCCTCCCAGTATAAATCAGTCCTTCCCAGTCCCCCCCAATCCCATCCCAGTCCCTCCCAGTATAACCCAGCCCCCCTATTCCACCCTATTCCCCCCCGTTCCCCCCCAGTCCCCCCCAGTATAAACCAGTCCCTCCCAGTCTCCTCCCAGTCCCTCCCATTCCCTCCCAGTCCCATCCCAATCCCATCCCAGTCCATCCCAGTATAACCCAGTCCCCCCCAGTACCTCCAAGTGCCCTCCATTCCCTCCCAGTCCCCCCCAGTCCATTCCATTGCCTCCCAGTATAAACCAGTTCCTCCCAGTCCCATCCCATTTCCCCCCATTCCACCCCATTGCCCCCCAGTTCCTCCCAGTCCCTCCCAGTCCTTCCCAGTATAAACCAGTCCCCCCCATTCTCATCCCAGTTCCTCCCAGTCCCCCCCATTCCTCCCCAGTATAACCCAGTATAAACCAGTCCAACCCAGTCCCCCCCATTCCCCCCCAATCCCCTCCCAGTCCCCCCCATTCCCTCCCAGTATAAACCAGTCCCTCCCAGTCTCCTCCCAGTCCCATCCCAGTCCCCCCCACTCCCTCCCAGTACCCCCCAATCCCATCCCAGTCCCCCCCAGTCCCTCCCACTGCCTCCCAGTATAAACCAGCCCCTCCCAGTCCGTCCCAGTCTCTTCCCAGTGCCCCCCAGTCCCCCCCAGTTCCCCCCATTCCCTCCCAGTTCCTCCCAGTCCCCCTCAATCCCATCCCAGTGCCTCCCAGTATAAACCAGTCCCCCCCAATCCCTCCCATTCCCTCCCAGTCCCCTCCCAGTCCCCCCCAGTCCCATCCCATCCCCTCTCAGTCCCATCCCAGTTTCCTCCCAGTATAAATCAGTCCTTCCCAGTCCCCCCCCAATCCCATCCCAGTCCCATCCCAGTCCCTCCCAGTATAACCCAGCCCCCCTATTCCACCCTATTCCCCCCCGTTCCCCCCCAGTCCCCCCCAGTATAAACCAGTCCCTCCCAGTCTCCTCCCAGTCCCTCCCATTCCCTCCCAGTCCCCCCCAGTCCCATCCCAGTCCTTCCCAGTATAAACCAGTCCCTCCCACTCCACCCCAGTCCCTCCCATTCCCCCCAGTCCCATCCCAATCCCATCCCAGTCCCTCCCAGTATAACCCAGTCCCCCCCAGTCCCCCCTATCCCATCCCAGTCCCCCCCAGTCCCCTCCAGTCTCTTCCCAGTCCCTCCCAGTTCATCCCAGTCCCTCCCAGTATAAACCACTCCCTCCCAATCCCATCCCAGTCCCCCCAAGTCCATCCCATTCCCTCCCAGTATAAACCAGTCCCATCCCAGTCCTTCCCAGTATAACCCATTACCCCCAGTCCCCCCCAGTCCCTCCCAGTATAAACCAATCCCTCCCAGTCCCCCCAACCCCCCCCGTCTATCCCAGTCCCCCCCAATCCCATCCAGTCCCTCCCAGTATAACCCAGTCCCCCCCAGTCCATCCCATTCCCTCCCAGTATAAACCAGTCCCTCCCAGTCTCCTCCCAGTCCCCCTCAGTCCCCCCCAGTCCCATCCCATCCCCTCTCAGTCCCATCCCAGTTTCCTCCCAGTATAAATCAGTCCTTCCCAGTCCCATCCCAGTCCCATCCCAGTCCCTCCCAGTATAACCCAGCCCCCCTATTCCACCCTATTCCCCCCCGTTCCCCCCCAGTCCCCCCCAGTATAAACCAGTCCCTCCCAGTCTCCTCCCAGTCCCTCCCATTCCCCCCCAGTCCCATCCCAATACCATCCCAGTCCCTCCCAGTATAACCCAGTCCTCCCCAGTCCCCCTCATTCCCTCCCAGTCCCCCCAGTCCCCCCCAGTTCATCCCAGTTCATCCCATTCCCCCTCATTCCCCCCACTCCCCCCCATTCCCCCCCCAGTCCTTCCCAATTCCATCCCAGTCTCCCCCAGTCCCATCCCAGTCCCTCCCAGTATAACCCAGCCCCCCCCATTCCCCCCCATCCCATCCCAGTCCCTCCCAGTTCCCCCCATTTCCTCCCAGTCCCCCCCAGTCCATCCCATTCCATCCCAGTATAAACCAGTCCCCCCCAGTCCCCCCTATCCCATCCCAGTCCCCTCCAGTCTCTTCCCAGTCCCTCCCAGTTCATCCCAGGCCCTCCCAGTATAACCCACTCCCTCCCAATCCCATCCCAGTCCTCCCCAGTCCCCCCCATTCCCTCCCATTCCCCCCCAGTCTCCTCCCAGTTCCTCCCAGTCCCCCCCAGTCTCCCCCATTCCCCCCCATTCCCTCCCAGTACATCCCAGTCCTTCCCATTCCCTCCCAGTCCCCCCCAGTTCCCCCAATCCCATCCCAGTCCCCCCCAGTCCCTCCCAGTCCCTCCCAGTCCCATCCCAGTCCCTTCCAGTCCCCCCCCAGTCCCCCCACTGCCTCCCAGTCCCCCAATCCCTTCCCAATCCCATCCCAGTCCCTCCCAGTCTCCTCCCAGTCCTTCCCACTCCCTCCCAGTTCCATCCCAGTCCCACCACAGTCCTTCCCAGTATAACCCAGTCCCCCCCAGTCCCTCCCAGTCTCCCCCATTCCCCCATTCCCCCCATTCCCCCCCAGTCCCTCCCAGTCTCCTCCCAGTCCTTCCCACTCCCTCCCAGTTCCATCCCAGTCCCCCCCAGTCCCTCCCAGTATAACCCAGCTCCCCCCCAGTTCCCCCCAGTCCCATCACAGTCCTTCCCAGTATAACCCAGTCCCCCCCAGTCCCTCCCAGTCTCCCCCATTCCCCCCATTCCCCCCCAGTCCTTCCCAGTCTCCTCCCAGTCCTTCCCACTCCCTCCCAGTTCCATCCCAGTCCCCCCCAGTCCCTCCCAGTCCCTCCCAGTCCCTCCCAGTCCCTTCCAGTCCCCCCCCAGTCCCCCCCACTGCCTCCCAGTCCCCCAATCCCTTCCCAATCCCATCCCAGTCCCTCCCAGTCTCCTCCCAGTCCTCCCACTCCCTCCCAGTTCCATCCCAGTCCCATCCCAGTCCTTCCCAGTATAACCCAGTCCCCCCCAGTCCCCCCCAGTCCCTCCCAGTCTCCTCCCAGTCCTTCCCACTCCCTCCCAATCCCCCCCAGTCCTCCCCAGTCCCCCCCATTCGCCCCCATTCCCCCCCAGTCCCCTCCCAGTTCCTCCCAGTCCCCCCCAGTCTCCCCCATTCCCCCCCATTCCCTCCCAGTACATCCCAGTCCTTCCCATTCCCTCCCAGTCCTCCCCAGTTCCCCCAATCCCATCCCAGTCCCTCCCAGTTCCATCCCAGTCCCTCCCAGTCCCCCCCACTCCCTCCCAGTCCCCCAATCCCTTCCCAATCCCATCCCAGTCCCTCCCAGTCTCCTCCCAGTCCTTCCCAGTCCCTCCCAGTCCCCCCAGTCCCCCCCAGTCCCTCCCAGTCTCCCCATTCCCCCCATTCCCCCCCAGTCCCTCCCAGTCTCCTCCCAGTCCTTCCCACTCCCTCCCAATCCCATCCAGTCCCCCCCAGTCCCCCCCATTCGCCCCCATTCCCCCCCAGTCCCATCCCAGTTCCTCCCAGTCCCCCCCAGTCTCCCCCATTCCCCCCCATTCCCTCCCAGTACATCCCAGTCCTTCCCATTCCCTCCCAGTCCCCCCCAGTTCCCCCAATCCCATCCCAGTCCCCCCCAGTCCCTCCCAGTCCCTCCCAGTCCCTTCCAGTCCCCCCCCAGTCCCCCCCACTGCCTCCCAGTCCCCCAATCCCTTCCCAATCCCATCCCAGTCCCTCCCAGTCTCCTCCCAGTCCTTCCCACTCCCTCCCAGTTCCATCCCAGTCCCATCCCAGTCCTTCCCAGTATAACCCAGTCCCCCCCAGTCCCTCCCAGTCTCCCCCATTCCCCCATTCCCCCCATTCCCCCCCAGTCCCTCCCAGTCTCCTCCCAGTCCTTCCCACTCCCTCCCAATCCCATCCCAGTCCTCCCCAGTCCCCCCCATTCGCCCCCATTCCCCCCAGTCCCCTCCCAGTTCCTCCCAGTCCCCCCCAGTCTCCCCCATTCCCCCCCATTCCCTCCCAGTACATCCCAGTCCTTCCCATTCCCTCCCAGTCCTCCCCAGTTCCCCCAATCCCATCCCACTCCCTCCCAGTTCCATCCCAGTCCCTCCCAGTCCCTCCCACTCCCTCCCAGTCC
>NW_027638898.1:0-23215 GCF_951394365.1 Tetrao urogallus | reverse complement strand
GATTGACTGGGATGGCACTGGGATTCACTGGGATTGACTGGGATTGACTGGGATGGCACTGGGATTGACTGGGATTGACTGGAGGCACTGGGATTGACTGGGATTGACTGGGATGGCACTGGGATTGACTGGGATTGCCTGGGAGGCACTGGGATTCACTGGGATTGACTGGGATGGCACTGGGATTCACTGGGATTGACTGGATTGACTGGGATGGCACTGGGATTGACTGGGATTGACTGGGAGGCAGTGGGATTGACTGGGATTGACTGGGATTGACTGGGATGGCACTGGGGTTGACTGGGATTGACTGGGAGGCACTGGGATTGACTGGGATTGACTGGGATGTACTGGGATATACTGGGATTGACTGGGAGGCACTGGGATATACTGGGATTGACTGGGATGGTACTGGGACGTGCTGGGAGGCACTGGGATATACTGGGATGGTACTGGGATGTACTGGGAGGCACTGGGATGGCACTGGGAGGGACTGGGATCCCAGACCGTGCCAGTGCCTCCCAGTGCCTCCCAGTTCCCCCCCAGTCCTTTTATGTCCCCCCCAGTCCCTCCCAGTCCATCCCAGTCCCTCTAAGTCCCCTCCCAGTCCCTTTATGTCCCCCCCAGTCTCTTTATGTCCCCCCCAGTCCCTTCCAGTTCCTCCCAATTCCCTTTATGTCCCCCCAGTCCCCCCAGTCCTTCCCAGTCCCTCCCAGTCCCCCCCGGTCCCTTTATGTCCCCCCCAATTCTCCCCAGTCCCTTTAAGTCCCCCCCAGTCCCTTTTTGTCCCCCCCCAGTTCCCCCCAGTCCCTCCCAGTCCCTTTATGTCCCCCCCAGTCCCTCCCAGTACCCCCCTCCCAATTCATCCCAGTCCCTTTAAGTCCCCTCCATCCCCCCCCAGTCCCTCCCAGTCCCTTTATGTCCCTCCCAGTCCCCCCCAGTCCCTCCCAGTCCCTTTATGTCCCCCCCCAGTCCTTTCCTGTCCCTCTCAGTCCCCCCCCAGTCCCCCCCAGTTCCCCCCAGTCCCTCCCAGTCCCTTTATGTCACCCCCAGTCCTCCCAGTCCCCCCCCAGTCCCCCCCAGTTCCCCCCAGTCCCTCCCAGTCCCTTTATGTCCCCCCCCAGTCCCTTTATGTCCCCCCCCCAGTCCCTTTATGTCCCTCCCAGTCCCCCCCAGTCCCTCCCAGTCCCTTTATGTCCCCCCCCAGTCCTTTCCTGTCCCTCTCAGTCCCCCCCCAGTCCCTTTATGTCCCCCCCAGTCCCTCCCAGTCCCTTTATGTCCCCCCCAGTCCCTCCCAGTCCCACCCCAGTCCCCCCCAGTTCTTCCCAGTCCCTCCCTGTCCCTTTATGTCCCCCCCCAGTGCCCCCCACTCCCTCCAGTCCCTCTAAGTCCCCTCCCAGTCCATTTATGTCCCCCCCAGTCCCTCCCAGTTCCCCCCAGTCCCTCCCAGTCCCTCCCAGTCCCTTTATGTCCCCCCCCAGTGCCCCCCACTCCCTCCCAGTCCCTCTAAGTCCCCTCCCAGTCCATTTATGTCCCCACCAGTCCCTCTCAGTCCCTTTATGTCACCCCCAGTCCCTCCCAGTCCCCCCCCCAGTCCCCCCCAGTTCCTCCCAGTCCCTCCCAGTCCCTTTATGTCCCCCCCCAGTCCCTTATGTCCCTCCCAGCCCCCCCCCAGTCCATCCCAGTCCCTTTATGTCCCTCCCAGCCCCCCCCCAACCCCCCCCAGTTCCTCCCAGTCCCTTTATGTCCCCCCCAGTCCCCCCCAGTTCTTCCCAGTCCCTTTATGTCCCTCCCAGCCCCCCTCCAACCCCCCCCAGTCCCTCCCAGTCCCTTTATGTCCCCCCCAGTCCCCCCCCAGTCCCTCCCAGTCCCCCCCCAGTCCCCCCCAGTTCTTCCCAGTCCCTCCCAGTCCCTTTATGTCCCTCCCAGCCCCCCCCCAGCCCCCCCCAGTCCCTCCCAGTTCCTCCCAGTCCCTTTATGTCCCCCCCCCCAGTCCCCCCCAGTCCCCCCAGTCCATCCCGTCCCCCCCCAGCCCTCACTGACCACCAAGAGAAAGTCCTCCTGGAGCTGCTGGCCGCCATCGCCACGAGGGTGACGCAGGGACGGCCCCCCCCGGGACGGAGGAACCCCCGGAAGGTGACTGGGACAAACTGGGGACACCTTGGGGACACCTGAGGGACGCCTTGGGGAACCTTGGGGGCAACCTGGGGACACCTTGGGGATCCCTTGAGGAACCCTTTGGGGACACTTTGGGGACCCCTTGGGGACACTTTGGGGGCATCATGGGGACCCCTTGGGGACCCCTTAGGGACACCCTGGGGGCACCCTGGGGACCCTTTGGGGGACAACCTTGGGGACACCCTGGGAACAGCCTGGGGACCCCTTGGGGCACTTTGGGGACATCTTGGGGACACCTTGGGGGACCCTTTAGGGATATCCTGTGGACACCTTGGGGACACCCTTTGGGGCACCCTTTGGGTACACCTGGGACACCTTTGGGGACATTTTGGGGACACCCTTAGGGAACCCTTTGGGGACCCCTTGGGGACACCCTTGGGGACATTTTGGGGACACCCTGGGGACATCTTTGGGGACATTTTGGGGACACCCTTAGGGAACCCTTGGGGACCCCTTGAGGAACCCTTTGGGGACACCCTGGTGACACCCTTGGGGACATCTTGGGGGACACCCTTGAGGAACCCTTTGGGGACACTTTGGGGAACCCTTGGGGACACCTTGGGGGCCTCATGGGGACCCCTTGGGGACCCCTTAGGGAGACCTTGGGGAACCCTTAGGGACCCCTTAGGGACACCCTGGAGACACCCTTGGGGACACCTTGGGGACACCCTTGAGGAACGCCTTGTGGACCCCTTAGGGACACCCTGGAGACACCCTGGGGGCACCTTGGGGACCCCTTTGGGACACCCTGGGGGACCCCTTAGGGGCACCCTGGGGACACCCTTGGGGACACCTTGGGGACCCCTTAGGGACACTCTGGGGACCCTTTGAGTAACCCTTTGGGGACACCCTGGGGGCACCTTGTGACACTTTGGGGACACCCTGGGGACACCTTGGGGACACCCTTGGGGAACCCTTTGGAGACAGTTTGGAGACACTTTGGGGACACTCTGAGGACCCCTTGAGGAACCCTTTGGGGACACCTTGGGGACACCCTTGGGGACATTTTGATGACACCCTTAGGGAACCCTTGGGGATCCCTTGAGGAACCCTTTGGGGACACCCTGGTGACACCCTTGGGGACATCTTGGGGACACCCTTGGGGACACCTTGGGGACCCCTTAGCGACACCCTGGGGACACCCTGGGGACACCTTGGGGACACCTTGGGGACCCCTTAGGGAGACCTTGGGGAACCCTTAGGGACCCCTTAGGGACACCCTGGGGAAACCCTGGGGGCACCTTGGGGACACTCTTGGGGACACCCTTGAGGAACCCTTGAGGAACCCTTTGGGGGCACCCTGCGGACAACTTGGGGACACCTTGGGGACACCCTTGGGGACACCCTTGAGTAACCCTTTGGGGACACCTTGGGGACACTTTGGGGACACCCTTGAGGAAGCCTTGGGGATCCCTTGAGGAACCCTTTGGGGACACCCTGGTGACACCCTTGGGGACACCCTTGGGGACACCCTTGAGTAACCCTTTGGGGACACCTTGGGGATACCCTTGGGGACATTTTGGGGACACCCTTGAGGAACCCTTGGGGATCCCTTGAGGAACCCTTTGGGGACACCCTGGGGACACCCTTGAGGAACCCTTTGGGGACACCTTGGGGACACCCTGGGGACGCCTTGGGGACACGCTGTGGCCGTGCATTTCTTGTCCCCAGCAGGCGCAGGCGCAGGCGGAGGAGCGCAGGAGGCTGAGCCGCTGCATGGCGCCCGTCCTGCCACGGCTGCTGGCCAAGGTGAGGGGACGCCTTGGGGACACTGGGGTGAGGGGACATCTTGGGGACACCGGGGTGGCACCTTGGGGACAACGCGGATGAGGGGACGCCTTGGGGACACTGGGGTGAGGGGACGCCTTGGGGACAACGCGGGTGAGGGGACGCCTTGGGGACGCTGGGGTGGCACCTTGGGGACAACGTGGGTGAGGAGACACCTTGGGGACACTGGGGTGGCACCTTGGGGACACTGGGGTGAGGGGACATCTTGGGGACACTGGGGTGGCATCTTGGGGACAACGTGGGTGAGGGGGCGCCTTGGGGACACTGGGGTGAGGGGACGCCTTTGGGGCAACGCGGGTGAGGGGACACCTTGGGGACACTGGGGTGAGGGGACACCTTGGGGACACTGGGGTGGCACCTTGGGGACACTGGGGTGAGGGGACGCCTTGGGGACACTGGGGTGGCACCTTGGGGACGCTGGGGTGAGGGGACACCTTGGGGACACTGGGGTGGCACCTTGGGGACACTGGGGTGAGGGGACACCTTGGGGACACTGGGGTGGCACCTTGGGGACGCTGGGGTGAGGGGACACCTTGGGGACACTCGAGTGGCACCTTGGGGACAACATGGGTGAGGGGGCGCCTTGGGGACACTGTGGTGGCACCTTGGGGACACTGGGGTGAGGGGGCGCCTTGGGGACACTGGGGTGAGGGGACGCCTTGGGGACACTGGGATGAGGGGATACCTTGGGGACACTTGCGTGGCACCTTGGGGACACTGGGGTGAGGGGACGCCTTGGGGACAACGCAGGTGAGGGGACGCCTTGGGGACACTGGGGTGGCACCTTGGGGACAACATGGGTGAGGGGGCGCCTTGGGGACAACATGGGTGAGGGGACGCCTTGGGGACACTGTGGTGGCACCTTGGGGACACTGGGGTGAGGGGGCGCCTTGGGGACACTGGGGTGGCACCTTGGGGACAACGTGGGTGAGGGGGCACCTTGGGGACACTGGGGTGGCACCTTGGGGACACTGGGGTGAGGGGACGCCTTGGGGACACTGGGGTGAGGGGACACCTTGGGGACACTGTGGTGGCACCTTGGGGACAACATGGGTGAGGGGACGCCTTGGGGACACTCGGGTGGCACCTTGGGGACAACATGGGTGAGGGGACACCTTGGGGACACTCGGGTGGCACCTTGGGGACACTGGGGTGAGGGGGCGCCTTGGGGACACTGGGGTGAGGGGACACCTTGGGGACACTGTGGTGGCACCTTGGGGACACTGGGGTGAGGGGACGCCTTGGGGACATTTGTGTGGCACCTTGGGGACACTGGGGTGAGGGGACGCCTTGGGGACACTGTGGTGGCACCTTGGGGACGTCGGTGACCCCGCAGTTCTCGGTGGACGCGCAGAAGGTGCTGGCGCTGCTGGAGCTGCTGGGCTGCGTGGAGCTCAGGGTGTTCAGCGCCGCGCGCATGGAGCGGGTCAGCGCCGGAACACGGCCCTATAGGGAGCACATGGCCCTATAGGGAGCCCATAGTCCTATAGGGAGCCCATTGCCCCATAGGGACCCCATAGTCCTATAGGGAGCACACGGTCCTATAGGGAACCCATAGTCCTATAGGGAACCCATTGCCCCATAGGGAGCTCAGAGTCCTACTGGGATCCCATAGTTCTGTAGGGACCCCATAGTCCTATAGGGACCCCATTGCCCTGTGGGGATCCCATAGTTCTATAGGGACCCCATAGTCCAATAGGGAGCGCACGGCCCTATAGGGAGCCCATAGTCCTATAGGGACCCCATTGCCCCATAGGCACCCCATAGTCCTATAGGGACCCCATTGCCCCATAGGCACCCCATAGTCCTATAGGGACCCCATTGCCCCATAGGGACCCCATAGTCCTATAGGGACCCCATAGTCCTTTAGGGAACCCATTGCCCCATAGGGAGCTCAGAGTCCTATAGGCAGCCCATAGTCCTTTAGGGAGCCCATAGCCCTAGAGGGACCTCATGTCTCTATAGGGACCCCCACACCCCTCAATGCCCCCCCACCCCTCAATGACCCCCCCCACCCCTCAGTGCCCCCCCTCAGTGCCCCCCCACCCCTTAATGACTCCACATCCCTATAGGACCCCCCACCCCTCAATGCCCCCCCACCCCTATGGGACCCCCCACCCCTCAGTGCCCCGCCACCCATCAATGCCCCCACACCCCTCAGTGCCCCCCCACCCGTCAAAGACCCCCCACCCCTCACCCCCCCCCCCCCCACACCCCAATGGGATCCCCCACCCCTCAATGACTCCACATCCCTATAGGACCCCCCACCCCTCAATGCCCCCCCACCTCTCCATGCCCCCCCACCCCTCACCCACCCCTCACCCCCCCCCCACCCCTCAATGCCCCCCCACCCCTCAATGCCCCCCCACCCCTCATTGCCCCCCCACCCGTCAATGACCCCCCACCCCTATGGGACCCCCCACCCCTCACCCCCCCCCCCCACCCCTATGGGACCCCCCACCCCTCACCCCCCCCCACACCCCTGTGGGACCCCCCACCCCTCAATGCCCCCCCACCCCTATGGGACCCCCCACCCCTCATTGCTCCCCCACCCCTCAATAACCCCACACCCCTATATGACTCCCAACCCCTCACCCCCCCACACCCCCCAATGACCCCCCACCCCTCCATGCCCCCCCACCCCTCAATGACCCCCCACCCTTCACCCCCCCCACCTCCCCCCACCCCTCATTGCCCCCCCACCCCTCACCCACTCCTCATTGCCCCCCCCAACCCCTCATTGCCCCCCCACCCCTTTGGGACCCCCAACCCCTCAGTGCCCCCCCACCCCTCAATGCCCCCCCACCCGTCAATGACCCCCCACCCCTATGGGACCCCCCACCCCTCACCCCCCCCCCACACCCCTGTGGGACCCCCCACCCCTCAATGCCCCCCCACCCCTCAATGACCCCCCACCCCTCACCCCCCCCACCCCTCATTGCCCCCCCACCCCTCACCCCCCCTCAATGCCCCCCCACCCCTATGGGACCCCCCCACCCCTCATTGCCCCCCCACCCCTCAATGCCCCCCCACCCTTATGGGACCCCCCACCCCTCATTGCCCCCCCACCCCTCAATGCCCCCCCACCCCTATGGGACCCCCCACCCCTCATTGCCCCCCCACCCCTCAATGCCCCCCCACCCCTATGGGACCCCCCACCCCTCATTGCCCCCCCACCCCTCATTGCCCCCCCACCCCTCAATGCCCCCCCACCCTCCATGCCCCCCCACCCCTCATTGCCCCCCGACCCCTCCATGCCCCCCCCACCCCTCAATAACCCCACACCTCTATAGGACCCCCCACCCCTCCATGCCCCCTCACCCCCCCTCACCCCCCCCCCCCCCAGGCCCTGTCGCAGTCCCTGGCTCAGCTGCAGGAGCTGCTGCTCAAACACACGGGGCTGGAGGTGCTGCGGGCGGCCGCCCGGGCCTTGGGCTCCTTCTGCGACCCCCAGCTGCCGCTGTGGGGCCGGGGGGATTTGGTGCGGAGCCGCCTGGTGGATGAGCTGAGCAGGAAGTGGGAGCGGGACCTGGCGGAGCTGCTGGGGGTGCGGGGGGTCGTTAGGGGTCATTAGGGGGTAATTAAGGGGTCATTAGGGGGTTATTAGGGGGTCATTAGGGGGTAATTAAGGGGTCATTAGGGGGTTATTAGGGCTCATTAGGGGTTATTAGGGGGTTATTAGGGAGTTATTGGAGTTATTAGGGGGTTATTGGGGTTATTAGGGGGTTATTAGGGGTCATTAGGGGTTATTAGGGGGTTATTAGGGAGTTATTGGGGTTATTGGGGGTTATTAGGGTCATTAGGGGGTTATTAGGGGGTTATTAGGGCTCGTTAGGGGTCATTAGGGGGTTATTAGGGGGTTATTGGGGTTATTGGGGGTTATTAGGGGGTTATTGGGGTCATTAGGGGGTTATTAGGGGTTATTAGGGGGTTATTAGGGGGTTATCGGGGTTATTAGGGGGTCATTAGGGGGTTATTAGGGGGTATTAGGGGGTTATTAGGGAGTTATTGGGGTTATTAGGGGTTTATTAGGGTTATTAGGGGGTCATTAGGGGGTTATTAGGGCTGTTAGGGGGGTTATGGGGTTGTAATGGGGTTATTAGGGAGTTATTAGGGTTATTAGGGGGTAATTATGGGGTTATTATGGGGTTATTAGGGGGGTATTGGGATATTAGGGGGGTTATTAGGGGGTTATTGGGGTTATTAGGGGGTTATTAGGGCTCATTAGGGGTTATTAGGGGGCTATTAGGGAGTTATTGGGGTTATTAGGGGGTTATTAGGGGGTTATTGGGGTTATTAGGGGGTTATTAGGGCTCATTAGGGGTTATTAAGGGGTTATTAGGGGGTTATTGGGGTTATTAGGGGGTTATTAGGGGTCATTAGGGGTTATTAGGGGGTTATTAGGGAGTTATTGGGGTTATTAGGGGGTTATCAGGGTTATTAGGGGGGTTATGGGGTTGTTACTGGGGTTGTTATGGGGTTATTAGGGTTATTAGGGGGGTTATGGGGTTGTTACTGGGGTTGTTATGGGGTTATTAGTCCACACATCAGTGGGGTGGGGACGTCAGTGTGGGGGGGGGACGCTGATGGGGACATCAGTGGGGACATGGGGGTGGGGACATCAGTGGGGTGGGGACATCAGTGGGGACATCAGTGGGGGGGACATCAGTGGGGGGGGACACAGATGGGGACATCAGTGGGGGATGGGGACACGGAGGTGGGGACATCAGTGGGGGGGGACGCTGGGGTGGGGACACTGATGGGGACATCAGTGGGGGGGGACACGGATGGGGACATCAGCGGGGTGGGGACATCAGTGGGGGGGACATCAGTGGGGACATCAGTGGGATGAGGACATGGGGGTGGGGACATCAGTGGGGTGGGGACATCAGTGGGGGGGGACATCGGGGGGGGGGGGACACAGATGGGGACATCAGTGGGGGATGGGGACACGGAGGTGGGGATATCAGTGCAGTGGGGACATCAGTGGGGGGGGGACACCGGGGTGGGGACATCAGTGGGGGGGGGACATCAGTGGGGGGACACAGATGGGGACATCAGTGGGGGGGACATCAGTGGGGGGATGGGGACACGGAGGTGGGGACATCAGTGTGGTGGGGACATCAGCGGGGGGGTGTCACGGGGGTGGGGACATCAGTGGGGATGTCAGTGTGGTGGGGACATCAGTGGGGGGGGACATCAGTGGGGGGGGACGCTGGGGTGGGGACACTGATGGGGACATCAGTGGGGGGGACATCAGTGGGGGGGGACACTGATGGGGACATCAGTGGGGACATCAGTGGGATGAGGACATGGGGGTGGGGACATCAGTGGGGGGGACATCAGTGGGGGGGGACATCAGTGGGGGGGACACAGATGGGGACATCAGTGGGGGGATGGGGACACGGAGGTGGGGACATCAGTGGGGGGGACATCAGTGGGGTGGGGACATCAGTGGGGGGGGGGGACGCTGATGGGGACATCAGTGGGGACATGGGGGTGGGGACATCAGTGGGGTGGGGACATCAGTGGGGGGGGACACTGATGGGGACATCAGTGGGGACATCAGTGGGATGAGGACATGGGGGTGGGGACATCAGTGGGGTGGGGACGCTGATGGGGACGTGGGGCGCCCACAGCCGCAGTCGCCATCGCTGGATGAGGAGGAGCTGTTCAACATGGCCGCCACCCTGCGGCGCCTGGCCGCCATCTTTGCGTGAGCGTCCCCAGCGATGGCCCCAATGTCCCCACTGATGGCCCCACTGATGGCCCCACTGATGGCCCCAATGTCCCCAACGGTGGCCCCATGCCGTCCCCACATCTCTTTGCTGTCTCCTCACTGTCCCCGTGTCCCCATGTTGTCCCCATGTCCTTCACTGTCCCCATTCTGTCCCCACGTCCCACACTGACCCTTTATCCCTCACTGTCCCCAGGTCCCCACAATGTCCCCAGGTCCCCCCGCTGTCCCCATTCTGTCCCCATTCTGTCCCCACTCTGTCCCCATGTCCCACACTGTCCCTGTGTCCCACACTGTCCCCATTCTGTCCCCATGTCCCACACTGTCCCCATGTCCCCTGTCTGTCCCCACACTGTCCCCACGCTGTCCCCTCTCTGTCCCCATGTCCCCACACTGTCCCCATTCTGTCCCCATGCTGTCCCCATTCTGTCCCCTAACTGTCCCCATGTCCCCACACTGTCCCCATTCTGTCCCCATGTCCCACACTGTCCCCATTCTGTCCCCACATTGTCCCCATGTCCCCACACTGTCCCCACACTATTCCCATTCTGTCCCCGTATCCCCATGCTGTCCCCATGTCCCCACTCTGTCTCCATTCTGTCCCCATGTCCCACAGTCCCCATTCTGTCCCCACTCTGTCCCTATGTTGTCCCCATGTCCCCACTCTGTCCCCCTTCTGTCCCCCTGTCCCCACACTGTCCCCGTGTCCCCGCTCTGTCCCCACACTGTCCACATTCTGTTCCCATGTCCCACACTGTCCCCATGTCCCCACATTGTCCCCATTCTGTCCCCGTGTCCCCATGTTGTCCCCATGTCCCCACACTGTCCCCATGTTCCATTCTGTCCCCACACTGTCCCCATTCTGTCCCCATGTTGTCCCCATGTCCCACACTGTCCCCGTGTCCCCACACAGTCCCCTCACTGTCCCCATGTCCCCATTCTGTCCCCATTCTATCCCCGTGTCCCACACTGTCCCCATGTCCCCGCTCTGTCCCCACAATGTCCCCATTCTGTCCCCACACTGTCCCCATTCTGTCCCCATGTCCCCACACTGTCCCCATGTTCCATGCTGTCCCCATTCTGTCCCCATTCTGTCCCCATTCTGTCTCCATGTCCCACACTGTCCCCATTCTGCCCCCTAACTGTCCCCATGTCCCCATTCTGTCCCCATGTTGTCCCCATGTTGTCCCCATGTCCCCACCCTGTCCCCATGTCCCCTGTCTGTCCCCACGCTGTCCCCATTCTGTCCCCATGTCCCACACTGTCCCCGTTCTGTCCCCATTCTGTCCCCGCTCTGTCCCCACACTGTCCCCATGTCCCCATGTCCCTGTCTGTCCCCACGCTGTCCCCATTCTGTCCCCATAGGTGTCCCCATGTCCCCACGCTGTCCCCATGTTGTCCCCATGTCCCTGTCTGTCCCCACACTGTCCCCATTCTGTCCCCATGTCCCACACTGTCCCCGTGTCCCCATGTCCCTGTCTGTCCCCATTCTGTCCCCATTCTGTCTTCATGTCCCACACTGTCCCCATTCTGCCCCCTAACTGTCCCCATGTCCCCATTCTGTCCCCATTCTGTCGCCATAGGTGTCCCCATGTCCCCACGCTGTCCCCATGTCCCCTGTCCCCATGTTGTCCCCATTCTGTCCCCATGTCCCCATGTCCCACACTGTCCCCACACTGTCCCCATTCTGTCCCCATGTCCCACACTGTCCCCATGTCCCCATGTCCCCATGTCCCCATTCTGTCCCCATGTTGTCCCCATGTCCCCACCCTGTCCCCATGTCCCTGTCTGTCCCCACACTGTCCCCATTCTGTCCCCATGTCCCTGTCTGTCCCCACACTGTCCCCATGTTGTCCCCATGTCCCCATGTCCCCTGTCTGTCCCCACACTGTCCCCATTCTGTCCCCGTTCTGTCCCCATGTCCCCATGTCCCCTGTCTGTCCCCACACTGTCCCCATTCTGTCCCCGTTCTGTCCCCATGTCCCCATGTCCCTGTCTGTCCCCACACTGTCCCCATGTCCCCATCCCTGTCTGTCCCCACGCTGTCCCCATTCTGTCCCCACAGCTCCCACAACCTGACCCCCTGGCGCCTCCTCCCACCCCTCCTCCTCCTCCTCCAACGTTCGGCCGACACGGGCGAGGTGCCCCCTCAGGTGACACCGGGTGACATCGCGGTGACATCGCGGCCACCCCTGGGTGCCACCAACCCCCCCCCCAATGTCCCCATGTCCCCCAGGTCGTTGTCCCCGCCATCACCTGCGCCCAGCTGCACCTCCTATGGCAGCTCTCACAGCTCCATGCCGGCGCCGCCACCGAGGTGCGGTGACAGCAGTGGGGACAGGTGGCCTCGTCACCTCTGTCACCTCTGTCACCTCTGTCACCTTTGTCACCTCTGTCACCTCTATGACCTCCTGTCGCCTCTGTCACCGTCACTGTGTGCCACCACTGTCGCCTCTGTCACCTCTGTCACCATAGCTGTGTGCCACCACTGTCACCTCTGTCACCTCTGTCATCTCTGTCACCGTTGCTGTGTGCCACCTCTGTCACCTCTGTCACCTCCTGTCATCTCTGTCACCTCTATGACCTCCTGTCACCTCTGTCGCCATTGCTGTGTGCCACCACTGTCACCTCTGTCACCTCCTGTCACCTCTGTCGCCATCACTGTGTGTCACCTCTGTCACCTCTGTCACCTTCTGTCACCTCTGTCACTTCCTGTCACCTCTGTCGCTATCGCTGTGTGCCACCTCTGTCGCCTCTGTCACCTCTGTCACCTTTGTCACCTCTGTCGCCTGTCACCTCCTGTCACCTTTGTCACCTCTGTCAACTGTGTCACCTCTGTCACCTCCTGTCACCTTTGTTGCCATCGCTGTGTGCCACCTCTGTCGCCTCTGTCACCTCTGTCACCTCCTGTCACCTCTGTCGCCTCTGTCACTTCCTGTCACCTCTGTCACCTCTGTCCCCTCTGTCACCATCGCTGTGTGCCACCACTGTCACCTCCTGTCACCTCTGTCCCCTCTGCCACCTCTGCCACCTCTGCCACCTCTGTCACCTCTCACCTCTGTCACCTCCTGTCACCTCTGTCACCTCTGTCGCCTCTGTCACCTTGTGCCCCCATGCGTCCCCACATGTCCCCACACGTCCCCATATGTCCCCATGTGTCCTCATGTCCCCACACGTGTCCCCACATGTCCCCACGTGTCCCCATGTGTCCCCATATGTCCCCAAGTGTCCCTGTGTGTCCCCATGTGCCCCCACACGTCCCCACATGTCCCCACGTGTCCCTGTGTGTCCCCACGTGTCCCCCTGTGTCCCCATATGTCCCCATATGTCCCCAAGTGTCCCTGTGTGTCCCCATGTGCCCACACGTCCCCACATGTCCCCACGTGTCCCCATGCATCCCCACACGTCACCACGTGTCCCCCTGTGTCCCCATGTGCTCCCACGTGTCCCCATGTGTCCCCCTGTGTCCCCATATGTCACCCCGTGTCCCCCTATGTCCCCATGTGCTCCACGTGTCCCCACGTGTCCCCATATGTCCCCACACATCCCCACGTGTCCCCACGCGTCCCCAGGAGGAGCTGCAGTCCCTGCGGGGCTCGGTGGGCGCCTTCTGTGCGCTGTGCCAGAGCGCGCTGAGCGACGGCGACGGAGCCGTGAGGGAGGAGGTGGGAACAGGGGGACAGCGGGGGACAGAGGGGGACGGCGGTGACGTGGGGTGACAGCGCTGGGTGGCGTTGGGTGACGTTGGGTCGGTGATGCTGGGTGACGTTGGGTGACATGGAGTGACGTTGAGTGACGTTGGGTGACATTGGGTTGGGTGACATTGGGTGACATTGAGCGACGTTGGATGACGTTGGGTTGGGTGACATTGGGTGACATTGGGTGACGTTGGATGACGTTGGGTTGGGTGACATTGGGTGACATTGACATTGAGTGATGTTGGGTGACATTGGATTATGTTGGGTTGGGTGACATTGACATTGGGTGACATTGAGTGACATTGAGTGACGTTGGATGATGTTGGGTTGGGTGACATTGGGTGACATTGGATTATGTTGGGTTGGGTGACATTGAGTGACATTGAGTGACGTTGGATGACGTTGGGTTGGGTGACATTGGGTGACATTGGATTATGTTGGGTTGGGTGACATTGGGTGACATTGGGTGACATTGAGCGACATTGAGTGATGTTGGGTGACGTTGGATAACATTGGGTTGAGTGACGTTGGGTGACGTTGGGTGACGTTGGGTGGCATTGGGCTGGGTGACATTGGGCGACGTTGGGTGACGTTGGGTTGGGTGACATTGGGTGACGTTGGGTGACGTTGGGTGACGTTGGGTGACGTTGGGTGGCATTGGGCTGGGTGACATTGGGCGACGTTGGGTGACGTTGGGTTGGGTGACATTGGGTGACGTTGGATGACATTGGGTTGGGTGGCATTGGGTGACGTTGGGTGACGTTGGATGATGTTGGGTTGGGTGGCATTGGGTGACGTTGGGTGACGTTGGGTTTGGTGGCATTGGGTGACGTTGGGTGACATTGGATGACATTGGGTTGGGTGACATTTGGTGACGTTGGGTGACGTTGGGTTGGGTGGCATTGGGTGACGTTGGGTGACGTTGGATGATGTTGGGTTGGGTGACATTGGGTGACATTGGTGACACTGGGTGACATTGGGTTGGGTGACATTTGGTGACGTTGGGTGGCATTGGGTGACATTGGGTGACGTTGGGTGACCCTGTGGGCCATGTCCTGCTGTCACCATGGTGTTCCCCTGTCCCCATAAGTGTCCCCATACTGTCCCCAAATCCCTTCGGTGTCCCCATGTCCCCCCACCCCTCAATGTCCCCAAATCCCTTCGGTGTCCCCATGTCCCCCCACCCCTCAATGTCCCCAGGTCCCTTAGATGTTCCCCACGTCCCCTCAATGTCCCCAAGTCCCTTCGGTGTCCCCATGTCCCCCCACCCCATAGTGTCCCCAAGTCCCTTAGGTGTCCCCCTGTCCCCCCACCCCTCAATGTCCCCATGTCCCCCCACCCCTCAATGTCCCCAAGTCCCTTAGGTGTCCCCATGTCCCCCCACCCCACATGGTCCCACCACCCCCCTCAATGTCCCCAAGTCCATTAGGTGTCCCCATGTCCACCCACATTGTCCCCAAGTCCCTTCGGTGTCCCCCCACCCCTCAATGTCCCCAAGTCCCTTAGTTGTCCCCATATCCCCCCACCCCATAGTGTCCCCAAGTCCCTTAGGTGTCCCCCTGTCCCCCCACCCCTCAATGTCCCCAAGTCCCTTAGATGTCCCCATGTCCCCCCACCCCACATGGTCCCCACACCCCCCTCAGTGTCCCAAGTCCCTTCGGTGTCCCCCCACCCCTCAATGTCCCCACGTCCCCTCGCTGTCCCCACATCCCCCCACCCCCTCTGTCCCCCCGCTGTCCCCAGGCCTTTGTGGCTCTCAGTGACCTCCTGCTGGTGCTGGGCCCTTCGGTGACACGCGGTGACGCTGCTCCGATGTCCCCTCTGCGCCTTGTCCCCGACGCGGCGCTGCGGGCGCAGCTGGCGGCCTTCCTGCTGGACCACGTCTTCACCCACAGCGCCGGTGTGTGGCCCCAAAGTGTCCCCAAAGTGTCCCCAATGTGTCCCCGAAATGTCCCCAATGTGTCCCAAATGTGTCCCCAATGTGTCCCTAAGGGATCCCCAACATGTCCCCAAAATGTCCCCAGCGTGTCTCCAATGTGTCCCCAACATGTCCCCAATGTGTCCTCAACATGTCCCCAACATGTCCCCAATGTGTCCCCAGGGTGTCCCCAAATTGTCCACAAGGCATCCCCATCATGTCCCTAAGGGATCCCCAACATGTCCCCAAAATGTCCCCAATGTGTTCCCAACATGTCCACAAAATGTCCCCAACATGTCCCCAAAATGTCCCCAATGTGTCCCCAGAGTGTCCACAAAATGTCCCCAACGTGTCCCAAATGTGTCCCCAACATGTCCCTAAGGGATCCCCAACATGTCCCCAAAATGTCCCCAGCGTGTCTCCAATGTGTCCCCAAAATGTCCCCAACATGTCTCCAAAATGTCCCCAACATGTCCCCAATGTGTCCTCAACATGTCCCCAACATGTCCCCAATGTGTCCCCAGGGTGTCCCCAACGTGACCCCAAAATGTCTGCAGCACGTCCCCAACGTGACCCCAATGTGTCCCCAAAATGTCCCCAGAGTGACCCCAACATGTCCCCAGGGTGTCCCCAAAATATCCCCAACGTGTCCCCAACACGTCCCCAGAGTGTCCCCAACATGTCCCCAACGTGTCCCCATTGTGTCCCCAGGGTGTCCCCAAATTGTCCACAAGGCATCCCCATCATGTCCCTAAGGGATCCCCAACGTGTCCCCAATGTGTCCCCAAAGTGGCCCCAATGTGTCCCTAAAATGTCCCCAATGCGTCCCCATGGAGTCCCCAACGTGTCCCTAAGGGATCCCCAACATGTCCCCAAAATGTCCCAAGAGTGTCCCCAACATGTCCCCAATGTGTCCCCAAAATGTCCCCATGGTGTCCCCAAAATGTCCGCAACACGTGCCCAATGTGTCCCCAACATGTCCCCAGCGTGTCCCCAATGTGTCCCCAATGCGTCCCCAGGGTGTCCCCAAAATGTCCCCAAAATGTCCCCAATGTGTACCCAGAGTGTCCCCAACATATCCCTAAGGGATCCCCAACATGTCCCCAAAATGTCCCCAATGTGTCCCCAACATGTCCACAAAATGTCCCCAACGTGTCCCCAATGTGTCCCTAAGGGATCCCCAACATGTCCCCAAAATCTCCCCAGGGTGTCCCCAACATGTCCCCAATGTGTCCCCAAAATGTCCCCAAAATGTCCCCAAAATGTCCCCAACGTGTCCCCATGGTGCCCCTCCCTGATCCCAGACCCCATTTAGGAACCACATGGGTGGCTCTTGTCATCCCTTCCCATTGTCCCCATTGTCCCCATTGTCCCCATTGTCCCCAACGTCCCTCATTGCCCCAATGTCCCCCTGGGTCCCCATTGTCCCCCATTGACCCCAATGTCCCTTATGAACCCCAATGTCCCCACTGTCCCCAATGCCCCCATTGCCCCCATTGCCCCTAATGCCCCCCATGTCCCCATTGCCCCCATTGCCCCCCATGTCCCCAATGCCCCCATTGCCCCCATTGCCCCCAATGTCCCCAATGTCCCCAATGCCCCCATTGCCCCTAATGCCCCCCATGTCCCCATTGCCCCCATTGCCCCCATTGCCCCTAATGCCCCCCATGTCCCCATTGCCCCCATTGCTCCCATTGCCCCCAATGTCCCCACTGTCCCCAATGCCCCCATTGCCCCCTTCCCCCACTGCCCCCATTTCCCCCCATTGCCCCCATTGCCCACCTGCCCCCACTGCCCCCATTTCCCCCCATTGCCCCCAGTGTCCCCAATGTCCCCAGTGTCCCCAAAGTCCCCAATGTCCCCAATGTCCCCCTGGCCCCCGTTGTCCCCGCAGCCCCCCAGGACCCTGAGGCCCGCCTGGAGGCTCTGCACCGCCGCCGGACGCTGCTGGCTGCCTTCTGCAAGTTGGTGCTTTATGGGGTCCTGGAGCTGAAAGCCGCATCCGACGTCTTCAAGCACTACGACAGGGTGGGGGGGGCTGTGGGGGAATGGGGGAGTGGGGGAATGGGGGAGTGGGGGGCAATAGGGGCAATGGGGGCATGGGGGGCATTGGGAATATTGGGGGCAATGGGGGCATTGGGGGCAATGGGGGTGTGGGGGGCAATGGGGGCAATGAGGGCATTGGGGGCAGTGGGGGCAATGGGGGGAATGGGGGCGATGGGGGCAATGGGGAAAATGGGGTCAATGGGGTCAGTGGGGGCAGTGGGGGCATTGGGGTCAATGGGGGCAGTGGGGGCAGTGGGAGCAATGGGGACAATGGGGGCATTGGGGGGCAATGGGGGCAATGGGGTCAGCTGGGGTGAATGGGGGTCAGTGGGGTCACAGTGGGGTCAGTGGGATCACGATGGGGTCACAGTGGGGTCACGGGGTCACAGTGGGATCAGTGGAGTCCCAGTGGGGTCAGTGTGGGTCAGTGGGGACAGGGGGGTCACAGTGGGGTCTGTGGGGTCACAGTGGGGTCACTGGGGTCACAGTGGGGTCTGTGGGGGGTCAGTGGAGTCCCAGTGGGGTCAGGGGGGTCACAATGGGGTCACAGTAGGGTCAGTGGGGTCCCAGTGGGGTCAGTGGGGGTCAGTGGGGGTCAGTGGGGTCCCAGTGGGGGGTCAGTGGGGTCCCAGTGGGGTCACAGGGTCACAGTGGAGTCAGTGGGGTCACAGTGGGGACAGGGGGGACAGGGGGGTCACAGTGGGATCAGTGGGGTTGCAGTGGGGTCTGTGGGGTCACAGTGGGGGGTCAGTGGGGTCCCAGTGGGGTCCCAGGGTCACAGTGGGGTCTGTGGGGTTACAATGGGGTCAGTGGGGACAGGGGGGTCACAGTGGGGTCAGTGGGGACAGGGGGGTCACAGTGGGGTCTGTGGGGTCACAGTGGGGTCCCAGGGTCACAGTGGGGTCAGTGGGGTCACAGTGGGGTCAGTGGGGACAGGGGGGTCACAGTGGGGTCAGTGGGGTCGCAGTGGGGTCAGTGGGGTCACAGTGGGGTCCCAGGGTCACAGTGGGGTCAGTGGGGACAGGGGGGTCACAGAGGGGTCAGTGGGGTCTGTGGGGTCACAGTGGGGTCAGTGGGGTCCCAGTGGGGTCCCAGGGTCACAGTGGGGTCAGTGGGGGTCAGTGGGGTCACAATGGGCTCACAGTGGGGTCAGCGGGGTCGCAGTGGGGTCAGTGGGGTCCCAGTGGGGTCAGTGGGGTCCCAGTGGGGTCCCAGGGTCCCAGTGGGGTCTGTGGGGTCACAATGGGGTCAGTGGGGGTCAGTGG
This sequence comes from Tetrao urogallus, assembly GCF_951394365.1. NCBI lineage: Eukaryota > Metazoa > Chordata > Aves > Galliformes > Phasianidae > Tetrao > Tetrao urogallus. The sequence goes on along the minus strand of NW_027638898.1, from coordinate 4,585 downwards.
GGTCCCAGTGGGGTCACGGTGGGGGTCAGTGGGGTGGCGGTGGGGTGAGCGGTGCGTGGGGTCGCCCTGCAGTTCTATGGGGACTTTGGGGACATCGTGAAGGCGCTGCTGGTGGCGGCGCGGAGGATGGACAGAGCGGAGTGGGGCAGAACCGTGCTGCTCAGCCTGCAGCAGGTCGGCCCTATAACACGGCCCTATAGCATGGCCCTATAACATGGCCCTATAACATGGCCCTATAACCACAGCCCTATAACCACGGCCCTATAACATGGCCCTATAGCATGGCCCTATAACATGGCCCTATAACCACGGCCCTATAACATGGCCCTATAACATGGCCCTATAACCACAGCCCTATAACCACGGCCCTATAACATGGCCCTATAGCATGGCCCTATAACATGGCCCTATAACCACGGCCCTATAACCATGGCCCTATAACATGGCCCTATAGCATGGCCCTATGACATGGCCCTATAACCACGGCCCTATAACATGGCCCTATAGCATGGCCCTATAACATGGCCCTATAACCACGGCCCTATAACCATGGCCCTATAACATGGCTCTATAGCATGGCCCTATAACATGGCCCTATAACCACGGCCCTATAACATGGCCCTATAACATGGCCCTATAACCACGGCCCTATTACAAGGCCCTATAACATGGCCCTATAGCATGGCCCTATAACATGGCCCTATAACATGGCCCTATAACATGGCCCTATAACCACGGCCCTATAACCACGGCCCTATAACATGGCCCTATAGCATGGCCCTATAACATGGCCCTATAACCACGGCCCTATAACCATGGCCCTATAACATGGCTCTATAGCATGGCCCTATAACATGGCCCTATAACATGGCCCTATAGCATGGCCCTATAACCACGGCCCTATAACATGGCCCTATAACCACGGCCCTATAACCATGGCCCTATAACACGGCCCTATAACCATGGCCCTATAACATGGCCCTATAACCATGGCCCTATAATATGGCCCTATAACATGGCCCTATAGCATGGCCCTATAACATGGCCGTATAACATGGCCCTATAACATGGCCCTATAGCACGGCCCCATAACCCTATGACCCCATAACCCCTATGACCCCACAACCCTATGACGCTGCAATCCTGTGACCCCACAACCTGACCCCATAACCCTGTGACCCCACAACCCCTATGACCCCATAACCCCTATAACCTCATAACCCTATGACCCCATGACCCCATAACCTGACCCCACAAGCCCTATGACCCCATAACCCCTATGACCCCATAACCTGACCCCACAACCTGACCCCGTAACCCCATGACCCCATAACCCCATGACCCCTATGACCCCATAAACTCACCCCATAACCCCATGACCCCATGATCCCATAACCCCTATGACCCCATAACCCCTCTCACCCCATAACCCCTCTCACCCCATAACCTGACCCCATAACCCCTGTGACCCCATAACCCCATGACCCCACAACCCTATGACCCCATAACCTGACCCCATAACCCCATGACCCCATAACCTGACCCCATAACCCCTCTCACCCCATAACCTGACCCCGCAACCTGACCCCATAACCCCCATGACCCCATAAGCTGACCCCATGACCCCATAACCCCAATGACCCCATAACCTGACCCCATAACCCCTATGACCCCACAACCTCAGTCGCCCCCCCTCAGGCTCACCCCTCTCACCCCATAACCTGACCCCATAACCCCTCTCACCCCATAACCTGACCCCGCAACCTGACCCCATAACCCCCATGACCCCATAAGCTGACCCCATGACCCCATAACCCCAATGACCCCATAACCTGACCCCATAACCCCTATGACCCCACAACCTCAGTCGCCCCCCCTCAGGCTCACCCCTCTCACCCCATAACCTGACCCCATAACCCCTTTGACCCCATGACCCCTGTGACCCCTGTGACCCCGTGACCCCACAACCCCTATGACCCCATAACCTGACCCCATAACCGCTCTCACCCCACAACCTGACCCCGTAACCCCTGTGACCCCTATGACCCCGTGACCCCATGACCCCTGTGACCCCGTGACCCCGTGACCCCCTCAGGCCCTGGAGGAGCTGCTGCTGGAGCACGGCTGGGAGCTGCAGGGGCTGCCGGCCTTTGGGGCGCTGCGGGATTTGGGGCGGCGCCTGGCGCTGCATTTCGGGCCCCGACCCCAAACCTACCGCACCGAGCTGATGGCCCTGCACCGGTGAGGGCACGGGGTCAGGGGTCACGGGGTCACGGGGTCAGGTGTGGGGTGAGTTATGGGGTGGGATAAGGGGTGGGTATGGGGTGGGTTATGGGGTTATGGGTTATGGGGCTTTGGGGTGGTATGGGGTGGTTAAGGGGGGTCAGGGGTCACGGGGTCAGGGGTCACGGGGTCACGGGGTGGGTGTGGGGTGAGTTGTGGGATAAGGGGTGGTTATGGGGTTATGGGTTATGGGGCTATGAGGAGGGTATGGGGTGGTTAAGGGGGTCAGGGGGCACGAGGTCAGGGGTCAGGGGGCACGGGGTCAGGGGGTGGATGTGGGTGAGTTATGGGGTGGGATATGGGGTGGGTATGGGGTGGGTGTGGGGTGGATGTGGGGTGAGTTATGGGGTGGGATTATGGGGTAGATATGGGGTGGGTGTGGGGTGGTTAAGGGGTGGATATGGATTGAGTTATGGGGTGGGATATGGGGTGGATATGGGGTTATGGGTTATGGGGTGGTTATGGGTGGATATGGGCTCGATATGGGGTGGGTATGGGGGGTGGGTGTGGGGTGGATGTGGGGTGGATATGGGGTGGATATGGGGTTATGGGTTATGGGGTGGTTACGGGGTGGATATGGGTGGATATGGGGTGGGTATGGGGTGGGTATGGGGTTATGGGTTTTGGGGGTGGATATGGGGTGGGTGTGGGGTGAGTTATGGGGTGGCTATGGGGTTATGGGTTATGGGGTGGGCATGGGGTTATGGGGTTATGGGGTGGTTACGGGGTGGATATGGGGTGGATATGGGGTGGCTATGGGGTGGATATGGGGTTATGGGTTATGGGGTGGATATGGGGTGGGTTGTGGGGTGAGTTATGGGGTGGATATGGGGTGGATGTGGGGTGGCTATGGGGTGGGTATATGGTGGATATGGGGTTATGGGGTTATGGGTGGGTGTGGGGTGGCTATGGGGTAGATATGGGGTGGGTATGGGGTTATGGGGTTATGGGGTGGTTACGGGGTGGATATGGGGTGGATATGGGGTGGGTATGGGGTGTGAGGTGGTTATGGGTTATGGGGTGGTTACGGGGTGGATATGGGGTGGATATGGGGTGGATATGGGTTAGGGTTATGGGGTGGATATGGGGTGGATGTGGGGTGGCTATGGGGTGGGTATGGGGTGGATATGGGGTTATGGGTTATGGGGTGGGATATGGGGTGAGTGTGGGTGGATATGGGGTGGATATGGGGTTATGGGATATGGGGTGGATAGGGGTGGATATGGGGTTATGGGTTATGGGGTGGGATATGGGGTGAGTGTGGGTGGATATGGGGTGGATATGGGGTTATGGGATATGGGGTGGTATGGGGTGGATATGGGGTGAGTGGGGGTGGATATGGGGTGGATATGGGGTGGATATGGGGTGGATATGGGGTTATGGGATATGGGGTGGATATGGGGTGGGTGTGGGGTGGGATATGGGGTTATGGGTTATGGGGCTTTGGGGTGGATATGGGGTTATGGGTTATGGGGTGGATATGGGGTGAGTGTGGGTGGATAGGGGTGGATATGGGGTGGCTATGGGGTTATGGGTTATGGGTTATGGGGTGGATATGGGGTTATGGGTTATGGGGTGGATATGGGTGAGTGTGGGGTGGATATGGGTTATGGGTTATGGGGTGGGTATGGGGTGGGATATGGGGTTATGGGTTATGGGGTTATGGGTGGCTATGGGGTTATGGGTTATGGGTGGATATGGGGTGGGATATGGGGTGGATAGGGGTGGCTATGGGGTTATGGGGTATGGGTTATGGGGTGGCTATGGGGTGGCTATGGGGTTATGGGTTATGGGTGGCTATGGGGTGGCTATGGGGTTATGGGTTATGGGGTGGCTATGGGGTGGCTATGGGGTTATGGGTTATGGGGTGGCTATGGGGTGGCTATGGGTTATGGGTTATGGGGTAGCTATGGGGTGGCTATGGGGTTATGGGTTATGGGGTGGATATGGGGTGGTTACGGGGTGGATATGGGCTGGATATGCGGTGGGTATGGGGTTATGGGTTATGGGGTGGATATGGGGTTATGGGTTATGGGGTGGGTGTGGGGTGAGTTATGGGGTGGATATGGGGTTATGGGTTATGGGTTATGGGTTATGGGGTGGATATGGGGTGGATATGGGGTTATGGGGTTATGGGGTGGATATGGGGTGGGTGTGGGGTGAGTTATGGGGTGATATGGGGTTATAGGTTATGGGTTATGGGTTATGGGTTTATGGGGTGGTTTTGGGTGGGTGTGGGGTGGATATGGGGTGGGTGTGGGGTGAGTTATGGGTGGGTACGGGGTTATGGGTTATGGGGTGG
>NW_027638899.1:0-19004 GCF_951394365.1 Tetrao urogallus | reverse complement strand
CCAGCACCTTATCACCTCCATAAAGAACTAATTCCTTCCTTACGTCTGTCCTCAGCCCCCAGCTCAGTGGGAAGACACGATGGCACTTACTGCGTGTGTCCCCAGAGAACCTGCACACCTACCAGACATTCCCATCGGGCAAGAGGGTCACCTCCCAGGAGAGAGAGGTCCGTGACAGCTTCTTTGAGTACAGGGCATAAGCAGCAGCATCCTTTGGTTGGAAAGCTGGTTTCCCCACTGGGGGAGGTGTGATGGTTAATAAAGCTGAGGTAAAGGAGAGGGAACTGAGTGCTGGTGTGTGTCTGTGTGCATGGGCCCCCCAAGGGAAGGGGTCGGTTGTTCATCAGAGAGGTGGCCACGCTTAGAGGATGATCAGGGTTGAGGACGAGCAGAGGATGAGCTCAGGTCCAGTCCAGCCTCATGGAGCCAAAAGGGCTTTGATGGAGTGTCACCAAGAGGGGTAGGAGGGAGTATGCTCATGAGGGTCGGTGACTGGTGGGAGGGAAAAGAGGCAAACAAAGGGGAGGAGAAGTGCCCAGATTGTGCAGCGGAAGGGGATGAAGGGGAGACTCTCCAGGTGTGAGGACAGCAGGGAACAGCATGGCCACCAACATCTTCAAAGGGGCACCCAGGGAGTGAAGACAAGGGGGATCTGAGGGATCTGCTCAGTCCCCACCCCACACAAGAGCTGAGCAGGACAATGGGGGTTACCACCTGCCTGGCCCCACACACACCCAACCAAATTCTGTATGGTTTTTAAAGCTACTGGATAAATAAGTGGAAGGAAGACGTGCTTGGGAATACTCCACTTGGTTTGACTCTGGGGGAAGGACTTTTCCAGTAGGTAGGGCACTGGCAGGGCTCCTGCAGAGCACATTCATCCATTCCAAGTCAAGGACTGTTCCCTGTGTTCACTCTGTAGCAGGACAGCCTGCCTGGGAGGGGAATGAGTGCTCCTCTGGGTGTGATCTCTGCTCTCTCAGGAGCCCAGAGATGGCTTTTAGGTGCCTCTTTATGGATTTTTTTTCTCCACTCGCTGACATCTGAAGTTAAATAACCCTTTTACCCTCATCTGCTCATCACTGCCCCCACCAGCACGTTTCATCCCATTAGTGCAAGCTGACAGGGGCTGACACCTGCAGCGCTTCCAAGCGTACGTTTAACACATTGAGAAAAGTTCTCATGCATTTTAGTGCATCTCCAGACCCCTTTCAGCTCCTGCAGGGTCACAGCTGGCAGCAAGGCAGAGCTGTGCATGCTTTTTAGGACTTGCAAGCAGGCACAAAAGGAAGCAGATCACCAAGGGGCCGTCTATTTCTTTGTACTGAAAGAGCAAATTCATCACTGGCATCATTTTTACCAAGTGGAATTTGCTCCCTGGAGGGACTTTGCATGCTGACCCTGAAATGGCAGATGAGGAGTCCTGGGAAGTTCTCACTGGATAGAAAGGATCCCCAGTGAATGGTTTGAGACCCATAGTGCAGGCTGTGTGGGGATCAGCAGATCCCATAGCCAGCTCAGAGACTGTTTTATACACCAGATGAGGACCATTCTTACTCTTTTATTGCTTTTTCAGAGCCCTGTGTGGCCCCTCTGCATCTTACTGCCTTCAGCCTGAGTCCCTCTGCAGTTCTGTAACCCATCCTTGGGACAACAGGCAGCATCAGAGGAAAGGAAATCTCTCTCTTTCCTCCACTCTGGCCAAGATTTCTGAGACAGATTCATCCTTACAAGTGCCCTCCCAGCATATGGGATGTGCTTTGCCATGGGATGCAGAGGCCACAGCCAGCATATCCTCAGATGCAAAGCTATGGAATACAGAGTGCTCAGGGCAGCCTTAATGCATGGCAGGGAAAGGGGGGGGGGCTGAGTACACCCAGGAAAGGGAGAACAACCCCAAAGGTGTCCAATGAGGAAGGCAGTGAAGCATGGAACAGCAGAGAGGCTGTGGGTGCCCCATCCATCAAGACAGCCAAGGTCAGGCAGCATGGGGTTCTGAGAACATGATGGAGCTGTGGGTGTCCCTGTTCACTGCAGGGAAGTTGGAGATGAGGTGGCTTTTAAGGGTCCCTTCCAACTCAAATCATTCTATGACTCCATGTGTTTCCAGCACACGAACCCCTCCAAGGATGCCCACGGCCCTCGCAACTTTATACGAAAGGAAAGTCGCAAAAAGGGGAGGGATCTTCCACCTCGAAAAAGGGTGGGAGAAGGCGAAGGAGCTGAGCGCTGTGCGCCCTGAGTGTGGGGAGGAGGTTTTTCATGCAGCCTGCCGGGGCTTTCCTCCACTTCTCCCGTTAGAGGGCAGCGCAGTCCTGCAGGATACGGGCATAGAGACGCGATCCTGGTCCCGGTCCTGATCCTCATCCCCAGCATCACGGTCAGGGGCTGTGGGACATCCCCCAGGAGGAGCCCCCACCATTCTCTGCTCCCTGTGCCAGGGCTCCGGCACCCACCCAGCACTGCAGTGCTGCTGATGGCAGCTCCTGGGCTCCGGGCTGTGCCCTGTGTCCCTAGGCTGCCTGGCATCACGGAGCAGAGCTTCATTCCCTTGCACTTCTTGTGAGGATTTATGGCCGTGGTGGGATTCCCCTGAGCCCCCCTCCTGCTCCAGGCTGAGCATCCCCAGCTCTCTCAGCTCTCCTTTCCCCTGTCCTGCATTCAGCTCTCCCCACTGGGAGGCCACGGGCTTTGTGCTGGTGCTGCACTTCATATGGGACCTACATCTGAGCATCCCTCCTGCCCGAACCCTGCTCCCAGCACAGGGTCAGGGTGAGTGGAATGGAGTCAAACATCCCCTGCAGTGCCTTCTGCCCCAGCATCACAGCTAGGAAGGCACAGACTCACTTCTATCAGGGGAAAGTGCTGACGTCTGCAAGAGCTGCCTGCATTCTCCAGCTGCTTTTGCAGCTGCTGGCAGCCCTCAGAGCTGGCAGCGTTTGTTTAGGGAGAAGGGGTAGCTGCAAAGTGGTTGGGGACAGGTGATGGAAGGAGCCGGGGGCTTGAACCATCTGGGGAGCAGAATGGCTTAACAGGATTACAACCCATCTCCAAGGCTGCTCGCATTTCCTGGCCCAGTGGGAAGGGATCGTCCTTTGTAGCTCAGCCCAAGCTTAGAAGTGAAGGCCACTGAGACCTTCAGAGGCTGCAGACTGGAGATCAGTGCTGGCTCAGGGTGCAGGAACACGAGCATGCTCACTGCACCCCAAAACTGGAGACCCCTCACGGCCTTCCTTGCACCTGCAGCCCCAGTCCCACTGCGGCTTCCCTGGTGGAGCAGCCTGCAGGTGGGTGTTTATGGGGTACTTTCAGTGCCCTGACAACTTGTTTAATGTCTCGTGCTGCAGCTGCTCGAGCCAGCAATGCTGGTTCTTCCCACCTCCCTCTGTTTAAACTGTGAGTCCTTCAGCCTGGGGATGTGTTTTATTGTGTATTCATTCAGGCAGGCAGCGCAACGGCTGGCGTTAGGCAGGGCTGTTAGATACTTGCATAAAACAGATGATCCATAATCATAAAATGTTTGTTTTCCGACTTAATGTGAAGAAAACCAAACCCCTCTCTGCTACCCCCCGGCTCCGCTCAAAGTGTGTTTGTACAAAGGCAGAGCAGAGCCGTTCCCTGCATTTGGTGCTGGTCTCTCTGCATAAATAACTGAGGCAGGCGAGCGTGAGCTGCCTGCTGCAGACCTCCGTCCTGTAATTATGTGCCCGTGCACGGCTGTGTCTCCTTTATTGTCTGCTCTGCACATAATGGCAGCCTAGGGACAGCTGCTTGAGTTTTTATGGACCTCCCAAAATGCAAAGCGTGGATCAGAAACGATCCGTCGTGCATCCAAATGATCCACCGTGCATCTGAAATAACACGTAGTGCATCCAAATGACCCACTGTGCATCCAAAGGGATCCTTCGTGCACCCAAAGTGGTCTATCAGGCATCCAATATGTCACACTGTGCCACCAAAATTGCCTGCTGTGCATCCTAAGCGACCCACTGTGCATCCTAAGTGACCCGCGGTGCATCCAAATTGTTCCACTGTGCATCCATAAAGACACATCACGCATCCAAAACGGCCCACTGTGCATCCAAAGTGATCCATTGTGCATCCAAAATAACACGCTGTGAAATGAAAAGGACCCACAGTGCATCCAGAGTGACCCGCTGTGCATCCAGAATGTTCCAGCATGCATCCAAATGATCCATTGTGGTTCCAAAGTGATCCATCGTGCATCCAAACGACCCATCGTGTATCCAAAGTGACCCATCGTGCAATGAGAATGACCTATTGTGCATCCAAAGTGTTCCGCCGTGCGTTCAATTGATCCCTCGTGATTCCAAAATGATCCCTCATGACTCCTACAAGAATCCTTCATGTGTGCAAAGTGATCTTAAAAAGAGATGAATGGAGCCGTGTGTGTAGGATGGGAGCAGCTGTGTTTCCATTAAGCAAACACCAAAGCAGTGTTTCCAGCAGGTGTCTTGGTGGCCCACTGAAGTGCTGCTCCCATCCCTGACCCCAGCAATGATATGAACACCCCTTAAACTGGCCCAGACACCACACCCTGGGAATGGCTGGTAGCCCACAGCAGAGGGTTGGAGCTCTTGAAGGTCCCTTCCAACCAATGCCATTCTGTAAGTCTGTGATTCTATGATTCTATGAAACAGATCCTGCTGGAGACATGGGGACAAATCTTTGTGAGGTGTGAATGTGGGGACTGGGAGACATAACCACAATCATTGTCTCTGATCAGCTCAGAGAGGTTCAGCCCTACATGGTCCAATTTTTGCACAAAGACCTCCGTGGCTTTCAGGTGCTGAGCGTTGCTTGCAGTTCCTGCAGAGGAGCACAGATTTGAGCAGTGAGGGGGGAGCATATTTTATAAAGTATCTTAAGCTTATTTGGCTTGGAAATGCAAATGCTAAGTGCAGCCATTGTTGCAAATGTTTGAGTTGCTGTCTCTGAAATGGAGGACGCAGGGAACACTTGGTGGCCCCTTGGAGGTCTCCATGCCCATGGGACATTCCAGAGACACCTGAAAGTCCTCTGCCCTGTTGTCCTCTGGTCTCTCACTCTGAGGATGAGCCCTGGATTTCCTCAACAAGAAAACAGCCCTATGGTGCAACTCGAAGTGAACTGGGGGACAGAAAGTAGGGCACGGTCGTGACACATTGGTGCGAAAGAGATGCTCGAGGTGCCACGGAATGGAAAAAAGCAGGGAGCCATCAGCGGCTGGGCATGTTTACATAGCTCCAAATGTCAGGTGGGGAATGTGAGAACAGGGCAGAGGGATGTTAGGAGGCAGGAGCATGGCCGTGGGCTTTCTGGCAGCACTGGGGACATGGGGATGGGATGTGGGACGTTGGTGTTGCAGGCTGGGTATCACCAGCTGGGTACTGCCCATGCTTCTGTTTTTTTTTTTTTTCTTCCAGTTTTGTTTTTTGTTTTAAACTTGTAGTGCCTGCGACAACTCTTTGCTCTTACAACATTTTTTCCAGGAGCTTGTAAAGCTGAGTGGTGAGATTTGTGCAGTCCTTCACGCAGAGAGCTTCAATTAAACATGTGAAAGTCAAACACACGCGGCGTAATTCAGCCTGACAGTGTATCTAAATACTCTTAGTTCTCAGGTTTTAATTAAGTCCTCCAGAGCTATCGCTTGATTCCATAAGCATCACTCCATCCTTTCCCTCTATTTTTTTGCCCTTTCTTGGGACAGCAGAACAATTCCTGCTTATTTGCATTCATACCGTTTCCTGTGTTTAAAACCCTGGACAGGAAACCTAGTTGGGTCACAGCAAAATAATCTGATCACAGAGGTATGGAATGATTTAGGTTGGAAAAGACCTCTAAACTCTAGTCCAATCCCAACCCATACTTACCATGCCCACTGACCCATGTCCCCAAATAGAATCATAGAATCAAGGCTGGAAAAGACCTCTAAGATCATCCATACCAACCCCAACCCATCCCTACCATACCACTGGCCCATGTCCCTAGGTAGAATCGTGGAAGGATTCAGGTTGGAAAAGACTCTGAGATCATCATGTCCAACCCCAACCCATCACCACCATAGCCACTGGGGCATGTCCCCAAGTAGAACCATAGAGTTGCTAATGTTGGAAAAGGCTCTAAGATTATCAAATCCAACCCCAACTCACCCCCACCATGGCCACCAAACCATGTCTCCATGTGCCACATCTCCACACCTCCCAGACACCTGTTAGAAACGGTGGAATTTCTCATAACTTTCGCCTTCCAATAAACCTTTTTTAATAATTCATTTCTGGTTACAGCGATCCTGGGAATGGAACTGAAACCCCCGTTGGGACCTCAGCTCATCCATCGGCCCCAGGTGAGTCTCCAGCCCCCAGGGGATTTATCCCCAGGTGCCTCCGAACACAAACGTGTGGTGTGACGTGCGATGGCAGCGTGGAGCACAACACGTCTCCTTCCCCTTGCACGTGCCGTGCTGTTCTCTCTGTAATCCCTGCAGTGACGCAGCCAGGGCTGCCATGAGCCCCCACCTCGGGCTGCACTGAGCATCTGTCCCTTCCCCCCCCCCCCCCCGCTGCCATCTGCGCTGCCGAGGGGAAGGAATTACACCAGGCTGCCCATTAAAGTGTCCTTTGCTTTGGCTGGGGAAGGGATGGGGTGCAGCAGCACAGAGAGTGGCACAGGCTGGGTGCACGCTGGGTGCGGGTGGAAAGTCTGGAGCCATCTTCTCACCTGTTGGCTTCCTCTGCCCAATCTCTCTCTTCCTCTGCCACCGTTATATGGGGCAGCACATGAGGGTGTGCTATGCTTTGCCAGGGCTGCAGGCAGCGCTGCTCCAGCACGGTCCGGAGCTGCTTGCAGCAGGGATTTGCCTTCAAATGATGAGCTTTGCAGTTTTGCATGAAAGTCACAAAGATGTTCTTAGGAGAACAGCTGTTGTTTAGGGCCAACAGCACACATCCTGAGCAGGACCACGTCCCCATCTATGGGAAGGGCTGAGCAGCATTCAGCCCTGCCAATAAATTCAGCTGTGCTAGAATGATATCCAAGCGGTTTGCAGGAGCAAATGACACATACATTTTATACATATATATGTATATATGTACAAGGGAAATCTCCATCTAGCTTTGTACCCAGGGCCAGCCTGGAGCCACAGGAAGGGTCCTCCTGGGGAGCTCTGATCTCACTCCTCCCATTGTCACTGCAGTGCTGGCTCCCAACCCTTCCAACCTGCTTTTCCCTGCACGGTTACAAAGCTGCTGCTACCAGCCATTCTGTCCCAGGAGGGGCAATTATACTCTGCAACAAGCTTTCTCCCCTCGCCTTTATTATGTGTGAAGTACATGAAGGGAATTGAATGAAATTGTCAGAAGGGAGCTTCACAGGCAGCACCAAGCCAGACTGCTCAACTAACCCACTGCAAGAGGGGAAAGCCAGGAATATCAAAAGGATCAGACAATCCCAGCTCAAACATCTGTTGAGATTTCTCTCCATCAGCAAATCCCAAGCTCCTCTTTGCCCACCCAAAGCCTCCCATGCAGGCTTGGGACCAGCCCACAGCCACAGCCCAACCAAGCTGCCCTGGGAATTCCCTGGCTGTGTCCCCTGCCCAGGGGTTGCCGTGAGGTGGTGGCACAGGTGATGTCCTCAAAGCATTGCTCCCAAGGTAGTGGTGCTGGTGGTGCCCCCAGAGTGGTGTTTCCAAAGCAGTAGCACAGATGGTCTCCCCAAGGTGGTGGCACTGATATTGTCTCCATTTTGGTGTCTCCAGTGTGGTGGCACTGATGCTGTCTCCATTTTGGTGTTCCAAAGTTGAGGGTACTGGTGATGTCCCCAGGGTGGTGTGGCCCAAAGATGTGGTGCTGATGATGTCCCCAGAATGGTGTTCCCAAGGTGGTGGCATTGGTGGTGACCCCAGTGTGTGCCCCCAAGGTGACAGCATTAATGATGTCCCCAGAGTGGTGTCCCCAAGGTGGTGGCACTGGTGTTGTCCCTATTTTGGTGTCCCCAGGGTTGTGGTTCTGATGATGTCCCTAAGGTGGTGACAGTGGTGATGTTCCCAGGGTGGTGGCACTGGTGGTGTCCCCAGAGTGGTGTTCCTAAGGTTGTAGCACAGATGGCCTCCACAGGTGGCACTGATGCTGTCTCCATTTTGGTGTTCCTAAGTTGAGGGTAGTGGTGATGTCCCCAAGGTGGTGTGCCCCAAAGATGTGGCACTGATGATGTCCCCAAAGTGGTGTTCCCAAGGTGGTGGCATTGATGGTGACCCCAGTGTAGGGTCCCCAATGTGGTGACAATCCCCAAGCCATGCAACCTCGCGCTCAGCCACCTTAAACCTTGCACAGCTTAATCATCCCCACTTGCTCAAAATGACCCAGCCGTATGTTCCCCATTGATCATTGTGTCATAGGCAAAATCCCTCTGGGAGGATTTAACACTTCCTTTGAGCTCTGACAGGAATACTGAGCAGCTTCAGGCTGGGAGCGATCCATCAGCCGTGCTGCAGGAGCCAGAGCTTCCCTTCCCTCCGGACACACCAGCAGCAGTTTTTCTCTAATCTTAACATGTGTAGCTTCTCTGTTAATAAAATACACACATTATTCTTGGTGCATACACAAGCGCGTTGCATCGTCTCTTTCAGGGCCATGAGATGAGTGTAATGGGAATTTTCTAACAAGGCATTTAATCCCTAAAGCATGCAAAATGATTAAAACGGGAAATGACAAAGGGAAAATTAAAAAAAAAAAAAAAAAAAAGGAAGTCATGGCTGCATGCTGTGCATATGTAATCCCCCTCCAGAGGCACACAGCTTTCCTGCACTCATAAGACTGTCTGCGTGGGAGATGCTGCTCTCTGTGGGCAGTGGAAGGTGTGTTAGAGCCCAGATTAGCTATGGGAAGCATGACATGGTGTTGGTGCTGTGCTATGAGGCTCCTCTTCATTGCTCTGATGATGGAACAGATGTGTTCCTGGGCAGCCCAGCTGTGCACTACTGGGGTTGTGCTGGGACTTAATGATTTTCCTTGTTAATGGAATAACTTCAGTTTTTGGCTCTCTGGGTTCAGCCTCTGAACCAAACGATCCCTTCTTTTTGCCCTGCTCTGCTGAGCACCGCTCTCGTTAGCAGCTTCCTCTCAATTAGGACAGCTTCAGAGATCAGTGGGTTTCCAGGCGGGGTGGATTAGAAGTGAACAAAATGCGCCATTTGTTTTCCTCATGCCTGCTGCCCGTGGGAGGTAACTAATGAACAAGAGCTGAGGATTGCACTTATCCTAAATACAAATCAGAATGTGCAGCGGTGCTGTTAACAGGGAACATCCATCCTAAGTGTCCCTGGGCCAGAGCTACAGATAAAACCATCCCATTTGCATGGGATCACAGTATTAGAGAATCACAGAATTGTAGGGGTTGGAAGGGACCTCCAGAGATCACTGAGTCCAACGCCAGCTTCTGGGATTCTGATGGATTTGGGGGATGTTAAAGGGCAAGCAGGTGGCTTTGTGTCATGATAAGGAGCTCCGCTCATGGGAAGAGAATGGCAATGGCAATGCAGGGCTGAGGATGGGCACAAAACATGTCTTTGTACAGCCCACACTGAGCAGTGCCCCCACCACCGGTTTGCTCTTTGTGGTGCCTCTGCTGGTTTTACCATAGACACCCAATCTCTTGCTTAGTGGGATTAAGTGATTAAGATCAGTGAAGTTTCTGACACCTCCTTGAGCTCTGTAGTGAGTGGGTTCTTGCATGGCTGCTTGGAGGGGTCTGAGTGAGCTCCATCTGCACCACACTGGGTTGATCCCCAACTGGGAGACCATGGGTAGAGCTGGAGGCTGCCAATGGAAACCCATTGGGTGCTCAGCAGCAAAACTCATAGGAATGGCTTGGAGCTGCATCAGGGAGGGTTAGGGAAGGGCTCTGCCCCCAGAGGACTGTAGGCATGGCTCAGGCTGCGTAGGGCAGTGGGCATGGCCCTGAGCTCCCAAAGCTAATGGGGGCAATGGGACACCACTGTCAGCCATAGGGTTTGGGTGGTGCTGTGTGAAGCCAAGAGTTGGATTCAATGATCCTTGGGGGTCCCTTCCAAACTGAGGCATTCTATGGTTCTATGAAAAGAGCTCTCATCAGCGTCTCCAGCACTTGTTCCAGTCTTATCCCTTGTCCTGTCCTTTCACAGGCAGTGAGCGAGGCTGGAAGATGGATAGGCTTTTAACAAACCTAAACAGACTTCACCCCACTACATCCATTTCCTCCTTGGGCGGCTGGAGGACAGTCTGACGGATGGGCTGGTGTGTGCCGAGTTGTTTCCAGCAAGTGCTTAAAAACAACAAGGAAGGAATGCTAGCAGCATCTTCCTAAAAATAACATTCCAAGCTGGGATTTGTCTTTGGGGCAACAGTCACCTCCCAGTCAAGTCCCAGACTGCATCCCACATATGCTCCCCATTGCAGCCCACGGAGACCTGGTGCCAAAGAAATCTGGTAGATCCTAGATACTTGTTAATCGCTCTGGTCTCAAACCCAAAGTCCAAATGCAGAGCTCTCCCTTCAGCCACTCCAGCCCCACATGAGCACAATTCCATTTCATGGGACTTGGCATTCCAGTCTCATCCCAAAAAGGAAGGGAGCATCTGCAGAGGGAAATGGTTCAAAGAGTGTGGAAGGATGGTCCTTACCATAGAATGGCCTGAGTTGAAAAGAACCACAATGATCACCTAGTTTCAACCCCCTGCTATGTGCAGGGCCGCCAACCAGCAGACCAGGCTGCCCAGAGCCACATCCACATCCTTCTACCAGCCTTTTTCCAGGCACTCTCCTGAATGGTTGTGAGTGGAAAGCGGCAGTAGTCTGAGTAATACATTGCAAGTGCTATACTTGGAGGAATCACTTTCTCTGGGGGACTGGATGGATAATTATTGCCCTTTTAGTGTGTTACTTGGACTCGTTGGCGCTCTTCGGCCTCTCTGGCTCAGGCTTAGCCTGCCAGCATACGCTCAATCATCAAACACATTTGGGTAGTGAAATTTCCAAGAAAATGTAATAAACTGGTCCTTAGAGACTCCATTTCATGTTCTGTTGGAGATGAAAGCTAAGAGGAGCTGGGTCACATGAGAACTCCGGGCACTTACAGACGCTATCTCCGCTCACATCATGACTCACAGCTGTCCTCACTGGAAGACAGTGCCAGGCAGAGCTCAGTGATGGGAAAAGGCTTATTGGGACCATCCCATGTGGATCTGCGGGTCCAGATGTGCCACCCCAGTGGTGCAGAATGAGCTTCCACCATGTGGGCTCCAGGGAGCAGCAAGAAGAGACTTAGACGATGCCCTCCAAACACAGACTTGGGGGTCACTGGTAGAATCGCCGGCAGATTTAAGGCCAAAATATGCTTGTGAGCAATGTCCTTTCAGCCTGGTCCTGGAGTGGGATAAGAAGTATATTTGGAATTAAGGAGAATAACTGAGCATCATGGAGCTTGCATTCAATATGCACTGATGCGCACCCCATCTCCCCACAGTACAAAGCCCAGGGAGGAAAACACCCTCTTGGTTTTCTCCATCTCTAACAAGCTGGGATGAGATAATTTCATACTACTGTTGTTCTCTTCTGTTTTGCTGCTCTTCCATGTGTGAAAGGAAGCAAGGGCTCTCCTAATTAAGTTGTTGTTGGGCAGATGTATGAGCCACTGAAGAGTGTAAAAGGAAAAATGAAATAGGTTGCAGCTTCCCTGAGATGTTTTCATTCAAGGGAATGCAACTGTGCAGGCTATTATTTTTTTCATCCAGTTTCAGTAATGAAACAATTAAACTCCCCTTTTTACTGAAGCAGAACTCCAGAAAGCAGCAGAGTGAAGACATCACCTGTGCAATGTCTTCTGCAGTTTGCTTGTTGAACACTGAGTGCAGAAAATGTTGCTGCTGCTCAGAGGGAGCAGACAGGGAAAAAAAAAGGTGAAAATGGGGGAATCTCACCAGAACAATGTTAGGCCAGAATTCAGTTAACTCAGCCAGCTCAGCCCTGCTGGGTAGGAGTTACCAGTTCAAGGAGTTTCATTGTGGGTCCTGCAGATGCTTAGGAAAGTTGAGATATCCCTCAGGACAGCAATGTATAGAATCATAAAATCATTGAGGTTAGAAAACACCTCCAAGATCCCTAAGTCCAACCCCAGCCCACCCCACTATGCCCACTGCCCACATCCCTCAGTGCCACATCCCCATGGTTCTGGAACACCTCCAGGTTTGGTGACCCCTCCCTGGGCAGCTGTGCCACTGCATCACCACTATTTCAGAGAAGAAATGTTTCCTAACCTCCAACCGGAACATCCTCTGGCACAACTTAAGGCCATTAACTTTTGTCCTATTTAGTCTTTCCTGTGCTCCAGATCCCAAGGGCTTTGCTTCCCAGCAAGTGCTTCCTCCTTCAGCTGCTGTGGTTTCTGTCTCTTTAGTGGGTTGATAAGGGATGACATGGGCCAGTTGGGTCATTTACTCGAGGGCCCCGTGGTCCCATACACCATCTCTCCTCACTCTCTCATCTCATCATCTCACCTCATCTCATCTCATTTCCTCTAATCTCAACCCATAACAACTCATCGCATGTCAAATCATCCCACACCATCTCCAGAATATGAACTAATTCAGGCTTAAAAACACTGTTTTGATTCCTTTCAGCAGAACCATTCTGCCTGAACAGGGAGACAGGAGGGAACAGGAAGGCAGTCTCTCTGTGAAATGATCAGATGGGAGCTGTGAAGCCAACTGCTTCTCCATCCTGCACCACAGATCTACGCAGATCTTCTCTTCTCAAAACAGTAAAGAAGTTCAAGGTGTGAGGGAATTCCCTTTGCAGAACTGTTGTATGAAGGATGTCAGTGTGCTTGTGATGAAGGCAGATCTAAGATCACCTCCAATGGATGCAGGCTCTCCAATGGACTGCTGTCCTACACTATACTGGAACAAAATAATGGGAAAAGGTGTAGGAACAGGATCCACATACCCAGTTCTCTGTTCCCAGCTGTCACCAGGAGCAGATATCTGAGAACCAGGACACGGTGATGTTCCCCTGGTGTTTTCACCCACCCTCCACTGAACCATGTCCATGATGGAGAAGACACCAGGTGGCAACTGGGTCTTATGTGCTTTCCCTGAGCAATCACTACTGATATCGACTGGGGCGGATTCAGATGAGATGAGTATGGGCTGAAAACGGGCATTCTTACAGTTTGAATCCCAGGTAATTCATGGGCTTAGTCTGCTCATTTGCAGCTTATCTCCATTAACTCATGCTTGGACTACTTGCCTCCGCACCCCTTGTACTCAGCACCACGCGTTTACAGAGAGGACTCCTATCTCAGCCCCTTTATCTTGCAGTTTCCTTTCCTGTCCTGTAGTCAGTACTTTGACCCAGATGAATTGTCTGACAGATGCATGTTCCATTGTCATCTAAAGCAGATGGACTTTGAACCCAGGAAAAAGATAACAGGCTGCAAACACAAACAAGGAAGTACTGCACACCTGTCATCTCATGGTGTCAGAGATGTCAAGACCATTCATGGTTTCAGAACAGAGCCAGACTGATGCTTGGATCCTTGATGGTTGGTCATCACGATGGTCTGCATCAACATCTGGGTCCTTCTGGCTGCCAGGAGCCAGCAGTGTCTGACCAGAGAAATGATCAGTCAGGTGTGTGCTGTCCTGAGCAACGGCCATGCTTGGTGATGGCCTGAAGTTGCACCAGGGGAGGTCCAGGTTGGATATTAGGAAACATTCCTTCTCCAAAAGAGCAGTGATGCAGTGGCACAGCTGCCCAGGGAGGTGGTGGGGTCACCCAACTGGAGGTGTTCCAGAACCGTGGGGATGTGGCACTGAGGGACACAGTGGGGTTGACTGGGGTTAGACTTGAGGATCTTGGAGGTGTTTTCCAACCTGAGTTATTCTATTATTCTATGGAGGCAGCACCCAGGGAAGGATTAGGTTTAGGTCTGAGCCTTTCCTGCTGATCTTTCATGTTCTATGAGGCATCGCACTCCCGAAATATTTCTAGTCACAGCAACAGGACTGAAAGCATCTGGATCTCAAAGGGTGCAAGCAAACTGCTGAAATGGCATCCCTTGTCAAACGAGGTAGAGAATGACTTGGATGATCCAAAATGGCTTTTTCATCAGCTCCGTGGAGGCAGGAGAGCCAGGCAGTGTAGTCAGAGCTGTACAAACATGACCCCCACTCTCTGCCTCCCAGATATTTTTGTTCCTGTCCTCATGGGGATTAATCTGTTTGTTTCCATTGTCCACAGCAGAATCAAATTGCACAATGTCTCTTGCTTATGATTTCAAAACTCCCCTGTTTCAGATCCCTTAATCCACTTGCTACTGCGAAATTCAATTACATGTCTAAGGCAGATGTCCCTCACTGCTCCTGCTAAAGTGTTTATTAAACTGCTCTTGCTGCCGAGGGTGAGCACTTTAGCTCTCTCCACTGGTGTCCTGGTGACAAAGCAACCTCCTTGTTGCTGTCAGAGCAAGAGAAGAGCGGCCGAGTCTGGTGCATGGAGCTTTTCCTCCTTGCTCTGCCACCAGCATCCTCACAGAGATGCACTGGGTGCAGGATGTGTTTGGTTTTGCTGTTCCTTAGTACTGTCTTTGCTTAATTGTGTGTCCAGGGCTTGGATGAAACACCCTGCAGGTGCACTTCTTCATGGAAACCCTGATCTCAACTCACTCTGCAGAGATTCACCCAAATGCTGTGGGTAAGGCCATCCTCTCACTCTGCAAGGTTCGTGCCAGAGTACCTCAGGTGGCAATGCTAAAGCTTTTTCTGCTTCTTTGCAGCAGAAGCTCCTGATTTGTGGTGATGGGATCCCACCACAACGTCTGCCTCTCCCTTTTTCCATCCCAACCCCATTGGAACACACTGTGTCTCTTAGCCCATGGAGCAGGAGTTGTGCTGTGGTTCTAGAGAGCAGAAGGGTCCCCAAAAGACCTCTACATTCTTATAAAGCCCCAGGCAAATGGCATCTGCACCCACTCATGTCCTGTTGGCTCCACCATGATGCCGTGCTGTAGTTTTCCAGGGAGTTCTGAGATGATAGTTTCAGCTGTGTGCTCACTGCTGCTGAGCACCTTGCTCCAAGAGCTCAGGACTGAAGCTTAAACCATCCTGCCTATGTTATTGAATTAAGCTCCTTAATAAAGCTAGTTGTTATTTCCTTAATTCCCTCCAGACTCCTTAATGCTATTACCTCAACATAACACTGTTTAAATAGCTTATTATCGATTGGTTCACAAAGCAAACTTGCCATTTACTATGGCACCTGAGAGACCAGATCAAACAGGAGTGGACAACACTGCTTTATATGCAAGAATGCAAAGATGCAACAAAGGTGAAGCCCAAGGTTAAAGCCAGACTGGGGTTGGGAAAAACTTTGCTCATGTTCTACCCATGAACAAAGCACTCTCCAGACTGCTAACACAAAGGTGCATGCTCAGGTTTGACTAATCATAGAATCGTAGATTATAGAATCATAGACTGGCCTGTATTGAAAAGGACCACAATGCTCATTCAATTCCAATCCCCTGCTGTGTGCAGGGTCGCCAACCAGCAGACCAGGCTGCCCAGAGCCACATCCAGCCTGGCCTTGAATGCCTGCAGGGATGGGGCATCCACAGCCTCCTTGGGCAACCTGTTCCAGTGCCTCACCACCCTCTGGGGGAAAATCTTCCTCCTAACATCCAACCTAAACCTCCCCAGTTTAACACCGTTCCCTCTTGTCCTGTAATCTAGGTCCCAGTTCTTCTCAATGTCTTAGGGCAGATGACAGCTGAAATGGTTCCTTCCTCTGTTGCATTGTGTCTTCTCTTAGCCAACAGATGGATATGTAGACCCGAGCTGTCCCAGAGCTATGCTGAACAACCTCTGGGCTGTCATGTTGGGTGTACTGTCTGTGCATCTCCCCCTGCTCTTCACCTGGAAGAGCTGATGTCCTCTGGGTCTCTTTGGCTGCACTTGACCAAGAGGTAGAAGAGCGTAGGGGATAAGGCCCCCAGCAAAACCACATAAACAGCACTATGTGTCCTGGTAACATGTGCACAAAGTCATGACACAATGTCCTGCATCTATACCAGCAGTCCTGGACCTTTCCTCTTCAGATGCATGTTCTCCCACTGGGAACAGCCTTATGAAGTAGTGGAAACAGCACTGATCCCCTCGAGGTGCCAACAGCGATGCTGCCCTTCACTTCAGTGCACAAAAAGCACCAAGCAATGTGGGCAGGAAGAAGTAAATCTTTGTGTACTCTAAGTCTACGATGCCCCAGGGCAAAGCAAATACAGCTCAGAAGGAGTCTGAGGGTCTCCAAGTGCAGGAAGACCCTACCCAAGGGCAGCTCCTTAGCACTGCTTTGGGAAGGAGGTGGTTTGTACCCACGCATTCCACTCCCACTTTACTCTCAGCATTGATAATGACTTTTATTGAGGGTGGTGAAGCACTGGAACAGGTTGCCCAAGGAGGCTGTGGATGCCCCATCCCTGCAGGCATTCAAGGCCAGGCTGGATGTGGCTCTGGGCAGCCTGGGCTGCTGGTTGGTGACCCTGCACGTACCAGGGGGATTGAAACTAGATGATCACTGTGGTGCTTTTCAACTCAGGCCGTTCTGTGATTCCATTATATGATTATACCATCAAGACAACCTCTGCTGTGCTGATGCATGATGTCTTGGAACATGCAATACCTACCGCAGCAGGAAAGCGAAGCTAAAAAGCATCATCCCCTGCCTTTTGCCAGCTGGATCCTGCCACCCAAGCAGCAGTATGGGGACCAAACCCACCTGGCAGAGCCACAAGACTGACCCATATGTCCCCACTGTGGTGACATTTCCTGGTCTTTAAACTTATCCTTCTTTTAACCTCTGGATCTCACAGCCCCTTCCACCTTCCAGGGTCGATGCCCACATTTCTGCAATGTGAGCATTAATTATTCTCCCTGTGCAGCCAAACAGGAGCCACTGTGCCACAAACCTGCTGTGAAGGGGGTTCAGAAATATCATCTGTGCGCAGATCATGTTTATCTGAGGATCTACATTCTGCAGGGAGAAAGAAGAAAAAAAAAAAAAAGGGATTCTTTAGAGGAAAGCAGAGTTTAAAAATAAGCCCTGTGAGTACTTCAAAGGCAAAAAAAAATAATAAAAAAATCAATTCCTCGTCACTCTTGAGAGCAGCCAAGAGCTGACGCAGAGCTGAGATGCCAATTAGAGCCACGTGGACCTGGAGCGATGCGCTTTGCTACGAGGCACAGCATGGGAAGATGAAGGAATAGGGAGAGGGAGAGTTCTCTCGTGGGGAAAGAAGGAGAAGAATGCTTCCTGCCCTGTTTTTTCTTCCATCTGAGAAGCAGCAGAATATGCAGACCCCCGTGCTTCCTGCCTGCTCCCCCATCTGAGCCACATCCTCTTCTGCACAGGGAAAGGGGAGTTGCAGGGGGAGGTGCAGCATATTGAGGGGCAGAATTTTGGCTGCTTGCCTCTGTGCATGTCTGGGTGACCTTGGTTTCTCTCCAGTGGGTCCTTACCTGGGCTGTGCTTGGTTTTGTCTCTCAAACCTTCTCTTCCCTTGCAAAACATTGCACAGTGACACCTCAGGGGGCGATTTCCAAGCATGTTGATCTTGAAAGCTGGACATGGACTGGGCTGCTGTTTTAAGGGCACTAATTGCCTTTTGGGAACCTCTTGCTGCAATCTCTCTTTTCCATCAGACAAACACCTGGCTGGACCAATCAGCCTGCTCTTGTATCATAGCAGATCTAGAAGCAGTGCCTTTGCATCCTTTCTCTGGCTATGATGCCCTCAGGGCAGGGATGTCCTGGCTCACGCTTTTAATTTGGGTTCTACAGAAAATGCTTCCTTCATCCCCGCAGCAACCTCCATGTGCTTTGCACTTCTTCCTGCAGGCAGCCCAAATCCTGCTCTGAGCTTCAAGATGAGGATTTGCAACAGCAGGAATCAGCTGAGAAGGACAGAGACAAGTTCTCCTCCCATTATTTATCCATTGCTCACCTTTAAGGTCCCTTCCAACCCAATCTATTTCATGATTCTACAGTCTTCAACATCCCTTCCAACCCAGCCTCTTCCATGATCCTGTGATCTTTAAGGTCCTTTCCAATCCAACCCACGTGAGATGATTCTGTTATTTTTGAAGTCCTCCCAGACCCCACTCATTTGGTGATTCTATGACACTGAGCAATTTGCTGGCTGTCAGGGGTCAAGCAGGAAGGCAGCTAGCAGCACGGAGGTTTGTGCAATCATGTATCTTGGTTCTCATAGGAGGCTGCTTCTCAGATCTATTCCAAAGGGTGGGAGGGATTAATCTGGAGGGAGGGAGAATGCTTGGAGCACAGCTCACGCTCTGCTCAGAGCTCTCAGTGATAAATGAGAAAGCAAGATCCACTAAATAGGGGTCAATAAGATAATGAGCAGCCAGAGGGATTGGCCATGTGTGGGCACAGATGTCCAGATTTAAGCATTACGAGAATAAATGCTGGTGCATCCCCCAGTCAGGTTTGCTATCGCAGGCATCCTCGTCTGCAGCACACAGGGTCTACAGGCGATGCACAGCCGTGTTTCACAGCCACAGCTTCACGATTGGAACTCCAGCATGGATAAATACCAACACTTGTTTGGAAAAAAAAAAAAACAGATCATTTTCTTTCTCATCATTTTGCAGAGCACTATTCCTTGCCATGGAAGTGCAAAAGCCCAGCTGTGGAGCTGGACACTGGTCATGGTGCTGGGAGTTTCAGGCAGTGTGCCATGCCCTGGCTGCCCCAGGGATGTTTATTCCCCCGCATGGGGCACCAAGGTGTCCCATTTCGGTGGCCATGACCCTCTTTCTTTGTCTCATGCAGGCAGCAAAACAAGCAGCAGCAGCTGGACACAGAACCTGACACAGGCAGATAGTGTTGCTGTGATTTAAAAAAAGCTGAAGCACAGCCCTGCACTCCAGCTCTGCTTTTTGGGTCCATCCTCAGGAAG
>NW_027638900.1:0-3000 GCF_951394365.1 Tetrao urogallus | reverse complement strand
TCCTTATTTCCCTTTTTTCCTTATTTCCCCCTTTTTCCCTCATTTTTCCTTAATTTTCCCCCATATTTCCACATTTTTTCCTTATTTTCCCCTTTTTCCCTCATTTTCCCTTCATTTTCCCCATATTTCTCCATTTTCTTCCTTATTTTCCCCTTTTTCCTCATTCTTCCATTTTTCCTTTAGTTTTCCTCATTTTTTCCTTATTTCCCCCTTTTTCCCTCATTTTCCTTAATTTCCCCCATATTTCTCCATTTTCTTCCTTATTTTTCCCTTTTTTCCCCTTTTTTCCTCATTCTTCCATTTTTCCTTTATTTTTCCCTTATTTTTCCTCATTTTTCCCTATTTTTCCCCATATTTTTCCCTATTTTTCCCCCTTATTTCCCCTTATTTTTCCCCTTATTTTTCCTTATTTTTCCCCTTATTTTTCCCCTTATTTTCCCCATCATTTTTCCTTATTTTTCCCTTTATTTTTCCTTATTTTTCCCCTTATTTCTCCTTATTCTTCCCTTTTTTCCTCATTTTTCCCTATTTTTCCCCATACTTTTCCTTATTTTTCCCCTTCTTTTTCCCCTTCTTTTTCCCTATTTTCCCCTCATTTTCCTTATTTTTCCCCATATTTTCCCCCTCATTTTCCCCTCATTTTCCTTTATTTTCCTTATTTTTCCCCTTATTTTTCCTTATTTTTCCCCTTATTTTCCCTTTATTGTTCCTCATTTTCCCTATTTTTCCTTCTTTTCTTATTTTTCCCCTTATTTTTCCTTATTTTCCCCTTTTTCCTCATTTTCCCTGTTTTTCCTCTTATTTTTCCTTATTTTTCCCCATATTTTTCCCCTTATTTTTCCCCTCATTTTTCCTTATTTTCCCCTTAATTTTTCCTTATTTTTCCCTTAATTTTTCCTCATTTTTCCCTATTTTTCCTTTTTTCCTTATTTTTCCCCTTATTTTTCCTCATTTTCCCGTTTTTCCCTTATTTTTCCCCTCATTTTTCCTTATTTTCCCCTTAATTTTTCCTTATTTTTCCCCTTATTTTCCCTTTATTTTTCCTCATTTTTCCCTATTTTTCCTTATTTTTCCCCTTATTTTTCCCTTTATTTTTCCTCATTTTCCCCTTATTTTTCCCTATTCTTCCCCTTGTTTTTCCTTATTTTCCCCTTTTTTCCTCATTTTCCCCTATTTTTCCCCCTTATTTTTCCTTATTTCCCATTTTTTCCTTATTTTTCCCCTTATTTTTCCTTAATTTTTCCTTTATTTTTCCCCTCATTTTTCCTTATTTTTCCCCATATTTTTCCTTATTTTCCCCCTCATTTTTCCTCATTTTTCACTTTTTTCCTTATTTCCCCCTTTTTTCCTCATTTTTCCCTATTTTTCCTTTTTTCCTTATTTTTCCCCATATTTTTCCCCTTATTTTTCCCCTCATTTTTCCTTATTTTCCCCTTAATTTTTCCTTATTTTTCCTCTTATTTTTCCCTTTATTTTTCCTCATTTTTCCTATTTTTCCTTATTTTCCCCCACATTTTTCCCTATTTTTCCCCATATTTTCCTTATCATTTTCCTTTATTTTTCCCTTATTTTTCCCCTTATTTTTCCCTTTATTTTTCCTCATTTTTCCTATTTTTCCTTTTTCCCTTATTTTTCCCCTTATTTTTCCTAATTTTTCTTTATTTTTCCTTATTCTTCCCTTTTTTCCTCATTTTTCCCCTCTTTTTCCCCTCTTTTTCCCCTATTTTTCCCCCTTATTTTTCCTTATTTCCCATTTTTTCCTTATTTTTCCCCATATTTTTCCCCATATTTTTCCTTATTTTTCCCCTTATTTTTCCCTATTTTTCCCCTTATTTTTCCTTATTCTTCCCTTTTTCCTCATTTTTCCCCACATTTTTCCTTTTTTCCCTATTTTTCCCCTTATTTTCCCCCATGTTTTTCCCTCATTTTTCCTTATTTTTCCCCTTATTTTTCCCTTATTTTTCTTCCCTTTTTTCCTCATTTTTTCCTTTTTTTCCCCTTATTTTTCCTCATTTTCCCCTCATTTTTCCTTTATTTTCCCCTTCCTTTTCCTTCTCCTTTTTCCTTATTTTTCTCCTTATTTTTCCTTATTTTTCCCCTAATTTTTCCTTGTCCTTTTTTTCTTATTTTTCCCCTTTTTTCCCTATTTTTCCCCTCATTTTTCCTTATTTTCCCCTCATTTTTCCTTATTTTCCCCTTATTTTTCCTTATTCTTCACTTTTTTCCCCATATTTTCCCCCTTATTTTTCCTTTTCCTTTTTTCCTTATTTTTCCCCTTATTTTTCCTCATTTTCCCCCTTATTTTTCCTTATTTTCCCCTTATTTTTCCTTATTCTTCCCTTTTTTCCTTATTTTTCCCCATATTTTCCCCCTTATTTTTCGTTTTCATTTTTTCCCTATTTTTCCCTATTTTTCCCCTTATTTTCCCCTATTTTTCCCCACATTTTTCCTTATTCTCCCCTTTTTTCCTTATTTTTCCCTTTATTTCCCCCCTTATTTTTCCTTTTCCTTTTTTCCTTATTTTTCCCCTTATTTTTCCTTTTCCTTTTTTCCCTATTTTTCCTCTAATTTTTCCCCATTTTTCCCCTTATTTTCCTTATTTTCCCCTTATTTTTCCTCATTTCCCATTTTTTCCTTATTTTTCCCCTTCTTTTTCCTTATTCTTCCCTTTTTTCCTCATTTTTCCCTATTTTTCCCCTTATTTTTCTATTTTTTTTCTCATTTTTCCCTATTTTTCCTCATTTTTCCCTTTCTTTTTCCTTATTTTTCCCCTTCTTTTTCCTTTTTCTTCCCTTTTTTCCTCATTTTTTCCTATTTTCCCTTTATTTCCCCCCTTATTTTTCCCTATTTTTCCCCATTTTCCCCCTTATTTTCCCTTATTTCCTCATTTTCCCCTCCTTTTCCCTCATTTCCCCCTTACTTTTCCTCTTCCTTTTCCCCTTATTATCCTTTACTTTTCCTTTCTTCCCTTATTTTCCCTTCTCCTTTTTTTCCTTATTT
>NW_027638901.1:0-31065 GCF_951394365.1 Tetrao urogallus | reverse complement strand
GCACCAAATGACGTCCGGCGCACCAAATGACGCAGAACGCCCCAAATCACGTAAAAAACACCATATCACCTCATACAGACCTCACCTGACGTCATACCGACCAAATGACGTCACCCGCACCAAATGACGTCCGGCGCACCAAATGACGCAGAACGCCCCAAATCACGTAAAAAACACATATCACCTCATACAGACCTCACCTGACGTCATACCGACCAAATGACGTCACCCGCACCAAATGACGTCCGGCGCACCAAATGACGCAGAACGCCCCAAATCACGTAAAAAACACCATTTCACCTCATACAGACCTCACCTGACGTCATACCGACCAAATGACGTCACGCGCACCAATTGACGTCCTGCGCTCCAAATGACGCAGAACGCCCCAAATCACGTAAAAAACACCATATCACCTCATACAGACCTCACCTGACGTCATACCGACCAAATGACGGCACCCGCACCAAATGACGTCCGGCGCACCAAATGACGCAGAACGCCCCAAATCACGTAAAAAACACCATATCACCTCATACAGACCTCACCTGACGTCATACCGACCAAATGACGTCACCCGCACCAAATGACGTCCGGCGCACCAAAGGACGCAGAACGCCCCAAATCACGTAAAAAACACCATATCACCTCATACAGACCTCACCTGACGTCATACCGACCAAATGACGTCACCCGCACCAAATGACGTCCGGCGCACCAAATGACGCAGAACGCCCCAAATCACGTAAAAAACACCATATCACCTCATACAGACCTCACCTGACGTCATACCGACCAAATGACGGCACCCGCACCAAATGACGTCCGGCGCACCATAGGACGCAGAACGCCCCAAATCACGTAAAAAACACCATATGACCTCATACAGACCTCACCTGACGTCATACCGACCAAATGACGGCACCCGCACCAAATGACGTCCGGCGCACCAAAGGACGCAGAACGCCCCAAATCACGTAAAAAACCCCATAAGACGTCATACAGACCTCACCTTTCGTCATACCGACCAAATGACGTCACCCGCACCAAATGACGTCCGGCGCTCCAAAGGACGCAGAACGCCCCAAATCACGTAAAAAACCCCATATCACCTCATACAGACCTCACCTGACGTCATACCGACCAAATGACGTCACCCGCACCAAATGACGTCCGGCGCACCAAATGACGCAGAACGCCCAAATCACGTAAAAAACCCCATATCACCTCATACAGACCTCACCTGACGTCATACCCACCAAATGACGTCACCCACACCAAATGACGTCCAGCGCACCAAATGACGCAGAACGCCCCAAATCACGTAAAAACACCATATCACCTCATACAGACCTCACCTGACGTCATACCGACCAAGTGACGTCACCCGCACCAAATGACGTCCGGCGCACCAAAGGACGCAGAACGCCCCAAATCACGTAAAAAACACCATATCACCTCATACAGACCTCACCTGACGTCATACCGACCAAATGGCGTCACCCGCACCAAATGACGTCCGGCGCACCAAATGACGCAGAACGCCCCAAATCACGTAAAAAACACCATTTCACCTCATACAGACCTCACCTGACGTCATACCGACCAAATGACGTCACCCGCACCAATTGACGTCCTGCGCTCCGAATGACGCAGAACGCCCCAAATCACGTAAAAAACACCATATCACCTCATACAGACCTCACCTGACGTCATACCGACCAAATGACGTCACCCGCACCAAATGACGTCCGGCGCACCAAATGACGCAGAACGCCCCAAATCACGTAAAAAACCCCATATCACCTCATACAGACCTCACCTGACGTCATACCGAACAAATGACGTCACCCGCACCAAATGACGTCCGGCGCACCAAATGACGCAGAACGCCCCAAATCACGTAAAAAACACCATATCACCTCATACAGACCTCACCTGACGTCATACCGACCAAATGACGTCACCCGCACCAAATGACGTCCGGCGCACCAAATGACGCAGAACGCCCCAAATCACGTAAAAAACACCATTTCACCTCATACAGACCTCACCTGACGTCATACCGACCAAATGACGTCACGCGCACCAATTGACGTCCTGCGCTCCAAATGACGCAGAACGCCCCAAATCACGTAAAAAACACCATATCACCTCATACAGACCTCACCTGACGTCATACCGACCAAATGACGTCACCCGCACCAAATGACGTCCGGCGCACCAAAGGACGCAGAACGCCCCAAATCACGTAAAAAACACCATATCACCTCATACAGACCTCACCTGACGTCATACCGACCAAATGACGTCACCCGCACCAAATGACGTCCGGCGCACCAAATGACGCAGAACGCCCCAAATCACGTAAAAAACACCATATGACCTCATACAGACCTCACCTGACGTCATACCGACCAAATGACGTCACCCGCACCAAATGACGTCCGGCGCACCAAATGACGCAGAACGCCCCAAATCACGTAAAAAACACCATATCACCTCATACAGACCTCACCTGACGTCATACCGACCATATGACGTCACCCGCACCAAATGACGTCCGGCGCACCAAAGGACGCAGAACGCCCCAAATCACGTAAAAAACACCATATCACCTCATGCAGACCTCACCTGACGTCATACCGACCAAATGACGTCACCCGCACCAAATGACGTCCGGCGCACCAAATGACGCAGAACGCCCCAAATCACGTAAAAAACACCATATCACCTCACACAGACCTCAACTGACGTCATACCGACCAAATGACGTCACCCGCACCAAATGACGTCCGGCGCACCAAATGACGCAGAACGCCCCAAATCACGTAAAAAACACCATATCACCTCACACAGACCTCACCTGACGTCATACCGACCAAATGACGTCACCCGCACCAAATGACGTCCGGCGCACCAAAGGACGCAGAACGCCCCAAATCACGTAAAAAACACCATATCACCTCATACAGACCTCACCTGACGTCATACCGACCAAATGACGTCTCCCGCACCAAATGACGTCCGGCGCACCAAATGACGCAGAACGCCCCAAATCACGTAAAAAACACCATATCACCTCATGCAGACCTCACCTGACGTCATACCGACCAAATGACGTCACCCGCACCAAATGACGTCCGGCGCACCAAAGGACGCAGAACGCCCCAAATCACGTAAAAAACACCATATGACCTCATACAGACCTCACCTGACGTCATACCGACCAAATGACGTCACCCGCACCAAATGACGTCCGGCGCACCAAAGGACGCAGAACGCCCCAAATCACGTAAAAAACACCATATCACCTCATACAGACCTCACCTGACGTCATACCGACCAAATGACGTCTCCCGCACCAAATGACGTCCGGCACACCAAAGGACGCAGAACGCCCCAAATCACGTAAAAAACACCATATCACCTCAGACAGACCTCACCTGACGTCATACCGACCAAATGACGTCACCCGCACCAAATGACGTCCGGCGCACCAAATGACGCAGAACGCCCCAAATCACGTAAAAAACACCATATCACCTCATACAGACCTCACCTGACGTCATACCGACCAAATGACGTCACCCGCACCAAATGACGTCCGGCGCACCAAATGACGCAGAACGCCTCAAATCACGTAAAAAACACCATATCACCTCAGACAGACCTCACCTGACGGCATACCGACCATATGACGTCCGGCGCACCAAATGACGTCCGGCGCACCAAATGACGCAGAACGCCCCAAATCACGTAAAAAACACCATATCACCTCATACAGACCTCACCTGACGTCATACCGACCAAATGACGTCACCCGCACCAAATGACGTCCGGCGCACCAAAGGACGCAGAACGCCCCAAATCACGTAAAAAACACCATATGACCTCATACAGACCTCACCTGACGTCATACCGACCAAATGACGTCACACGCACCAAATGACGTCCGGCGCACCAAATGACGTCCGGCGCACCAAATGACGCAGAACGCCCCAAATCATGTAAAAAACACCATATCACCTCATACAGACCTCACCTGACGTCATACCGACCAAATGACGTCACCCGCACCAAATGACGTCCGGCGCACCAAATGACGCAGAACGCCCCAAATCACGTAAAAAACCCCATATCACCTCATACAGACCTCACCTGACGTCATACCGACCAAATGACGTCACCCGCACCAAATGACGTCCGGCGCACCAAAGGACGCAGAACGCCCCAAATCACGTAAAAAACACCATATGACCTCATACAGACCTCACCTGACGTCATACCGACCAAATGACGTCACCCGCACCAAATGACGTCCGGCGCACCAAAGGACGCAGAACGCCCCAAATCACGTAAAAAACACCATATGACCTCATACAGACCTCACCTGATGTCATACCGACCAAATGACGGCACCCGCACCAAATGACGTCCGGCGGACCAAATGACGCAGAACGCCCCAAATCACGTAAAAACCACCAAATCACCTCATACAGACCTCACCTGACGTCATACCGACCAAGTGACGTCACCCGCACCAAATGACGTCCGGCGCACCAAAGGACGCAGAACGCCCCAAATCACGTAAAAAACACCATATGACCTCATACAGACCTCACCTGACGTCATACCGACCAAATGACGGTACCCGAACCAAATGACGTCCGGCGCACCAAATGACGCAGAACGCCCCAAATCACGTAAAAAACACCATATCACCTCATACAGACCTCACCTGACGTCATACCGACCAAATGACGTCACCCGCACCAAATGACGTCCGGTGCACCAAATGACGCAGAACGCCCCAAATCACGTAAAAAACACCATATCACCTCATAGAGACCTCACCTGACGTCATACCGACCAAATGACGTCACCCGCACCAAATGACGTCCGGCGCACCAAATGACGTAGAACGCCCCAAATCACGTAAAAAGCACCATATGACCTCATACAGACCTCACCTGACGTCATACCGACCAAATGACGTCACCCGCACCAAATGACGTCCGGCGCACCAAAGGACGCAGAACGCCCCAAATCACGTAAAAAACACCATATGACCTCATACAGACCTCACCTGACGTCATACCGACCAAATGACGTCACCCGCACCAAATGACGTCCGGCGCACCAAATGACGCAGAACGCCCCAAATCACGTAAAAAACACCATATCACCTCATACAGACCTCACCTGACGTCATACCGACCAAATGACGTCACCCGCACCAAATAACGTCCGGCGCACCAAAAGACACAGAACGCCCCAAATCACGTAAAAAGCACCATATGACCTCATACAGACCTCACCTGACGTCATACCGACCAAATGACGTCACCCGCACCAAATGACGTCCGGCGCACCGAAGGACGCAGAACGCCCCAAATCACGTAAAAAACACCATATCACCTCATACAGACCTCACCTGACGTCATACCGACCAAATGACGTCACCCGCACCAAATGACGTCCGGCGCACCAAAGGACGCAGAACGCCCCAAATCACGTAAAAACCACCAAATCACCTCATACAGACCTCACCTGACGTCATTCCGACCAAATGACGTCACCCGCACCAAATGACGTCCGGCGCACCAAATGACGCAGAACGCCCCAAATCACGTAAAAAACACCATATCACCTCATACAGACCTCACCTGACGTCATACCGACCAAATGACGTCACCCGCACCAAATGACGTCCGGCGCACCAAAGGACGCAGAACGCCCCAAATCACGTAAAAAACACCATATGACCTCATACAGACCTCACCTGATGTCATACCGACCAAATGACGGCACCCGCACCAAAGGACGTCCGGCGCACCAAATGACGCAGAACGCCCCAAATCACGTAAAAACCACCAAATCACCTCATACAGACCTCACCTGACGTCATACCGACCAAGTGACGTCACCCGCACCAAATGACGTCCGGCGCACCAAAGGACGCAGAACGCCCCAAATCACGTAAAAAACACCATCTGACCTCATACAGACCTCACCTGACGTCATACCGACCAAATGACGGTACCCGCACCAAATGACGTCCGGCGCACCAAATGACGCAGAACGCCCCAAATCACGTAAAAAACACCATATCACCTCATACAGACCTCACCTGACGTCATACCGACCAAATGACGTCACCCGCACCAAATGATGTCCGGCGCACCAAATGACGCAGAACGCCCCAAATCACGTAAAAAACACCATATCACCTCATAGAGACCTCACCTGACGTCATACCGACCAAATGACGTCACCCGCACCAAATGACGTCCGGCGCACCAAATGACGCAGAACGCCCCAAATCACGTAAAAAACACCATATGACCTCATACAGACCTCACCTGACGTCATACCGACCAAATGACGTCACCCGCACCTAATGACGTCCGGCGCACCAAATGACGCAGAACGCACCATATAACGTAAAAAACACCATATCACCTCATACAGACCTCACCTGACGTCATACCGACCAAATGACGTCCGGCGCATCAAATGACGTCCGGCGCACCAAAGGACGCAGAACGCCCCAAATCACGTAAAAAACACCATATCACCTCATACAGACCTCACCTGACGTCATACCGACCAAATGACGTCACGCGCACCAAATGACGTCCGGCGCAGCAAATGACGCAGAACGCCCCAAATCACGTAAAAATCACCATATGACCTCATACAGACCTCACCTGACGTCATACCGACCAAATGACGTCACCCGCACCAAATGACGTCCGGCGCACCAAATGACGCAGAACGCCCCAAATCACGTAAAAAACACCATATGACCTCATACAGACCTCACCTGACGTCATACCGACCAAATGACGTCACCCGCACCAAATGACGTCCGGCGCACCAAAGGACGCAGAACGCCCCAAATCACGTAAAAAACACCATATGACCTCATACAGACCTCACCTGACGTCATACCGACCAAATGACGTCACCCGCACCAAATGACGTCCGGTGCACCAAATGACGCAGAACGCCCCAAATCACGTAAAAAACACCATATCACCTCATAGAGACCTCACCTGACGTCATACCGACCAAATGACGTCACCCGCACCAAATGACGTCCGGCGCACCAAATGACGCAGAACGCCCCAAATCACGTAAAAAGCACCATATGACCTCATACAGACCTCACCTGACGTCATACCGACCAAATGACGTCACCCGCACCAAATGACGTCCGGCGCACCAAAGGACGCAGAACGCCCCAAATCACGTAAAAAACACCATATGACCTCATACAGACCTCACCTGACGTCATACCGACCAAATGACGTCACCCGCACCAAATGACGTCCGGCGCACCAAATGACGCAGAACGCCCCAAATCACGTAAAAAACACCATATCACCTCATACAGACCTCACCTGACGTCATACCGACCAAATGACGTCACCCGCACCAAATGACGTCCGGCGCACCAAAAGACACAGAACGCCCCAAATCACGTAAAAAGCACCATATCACCTCATACAGACCTCACCTGACGTCATACCGACCAAATGACGTCACCCGCACCAAATGACGTCCGGCGCACCAAAGGACGCAGAACGCCCCAAATCACGTAAAAAACACCATATCACCTCATACAGACCTCACCTGACGTCATACCGACCAAATGACGTCACCCGCACCAAATGACGTCCGGCGCACCAAAGGACGCAGAACGCCCCAAATCACGTAAAAAACACCATATGACCTCATACAGACCTCACCTGACGTCATACCGACCAAATGATGGCACCCGCACCAAATGACGTCCGGCACACCAAATGACGCAGAACGCCCCAAATCACGTAAAAACCACCAAATCACCTCATACAGACCTCACCTGACGTCATTCCGACCAAATGACGTCACCCGCACCAAATGACGTCCGGCGCACCAAATGACGCAGAACGCCCCAAATCACGTAAAAAACACCATATGACCTCATACAGACCTCACCTGACGTCATACCGACCAAATGACGTCACCCGCACCAAATGACGTCCGGCGCACCAAAGGACGCAGAACGCCCCAAATCACGTAAAAAACACCATATGACCTCATACAGACCTCACCTGATGTCATACCGACCAAATGACGGCACCCGCACCAAATGACGTCCGGCGCACCAAATGACGCAGAACGCCCCAAATCACGTAAAAACCACCAAATCACCTCATACAGACCTCACCTGACGTCATACCGACCAAGTGACGTCACCCGCACCAAATGACGTCCGGCGCACCAAAGGACGCAGAACGCCCCAAATCACGTAAAAAACACCATCTGACCTCATACAGACCTCACCTGACGTCATACCGACCAAATGACGGTACCCGCACCAAATGACGTCCGGCGCACCAAATGACGCAGAACGCCCCAAATCACGTAAAAAACACCATATCACCTCATACAGACCTCACCTGACGTCATACCGACCAAATGACGTCACCCGCACCAAATGATGTCCGGCGCACCAAATGACGCAGAACGCCCCAAATCACGTAAAAAACACCATATCACCTCATAGAGACCTCACCTGACGTCATACCGACCAAATGACGTCACCCGCACCAAATGACGTCCGGCGCACCAAATGACGCAGAACGCCCCAAATCACGTAAAAAACACCATATGACCTCATACAGACCTCACCTGACGTCATACCGACCAAATGACGTCACCCGCACCTAATGACGTCCGGCGCACCAAATGACGCAGAACGCACCATATAACGTAAAAAACACCATATCACCTCATACAGACCTCACCTGACGTCATACCGACCAAATGACGTCCGGCGCATCAAATGACGTCCGGCGCACCAAAGGACGCAGAACGCCCCAAATCACGTAAAAAACACCATATCACCTCATACAGACCTCACCTGACGTCATACCGACCAAATGACGTCACGCGCACCAAATGACGTCCGGCGCAGCAAATGACGCAGAACGCCCCAAATCACGTAAAAATCACCATATGACCTCATACAGACCTCACCTGACGTCATACCGACCAAATGACGTCACCCGCACCAAATGACGTCCGGCGCACCAAATGACGCAGAACGCCCCAAATCACGTAAAAAACACCATATGACCTCATACAGACCTCACCTGACGTCATACCGACCAAATGACGTCACCCGCACCAAATGACGTCCGGCGCACCAAAGGACGCAGAACGCCCCAAATCACGTAAAAAACACCATATGACCTCATACAGACCTCACCTGACGTCATACCGACCAAATGACGTCACCCGCACCAAATGACGTCCGGCGCACCAAAAGACACAGAACGCCCCAAATCACGTAAAAAACACCATATGACCTCATACAGACCTCACCTGACGTCATACCGACCAAATGACGTCACCCGCACCAAATGACGTCCGGCGCACCAAAGGACGCAGAACGCCCCAAATCACGTAAAAAACACCATATGACCTCATACAGACCTCACCTGACGTCATACCGACCAAATGACGTCACCCGCACCAAATGACGTCCGGCGCACCAAAGGACGCAGAACGCCCCAAATCACGTAAAAAACACCATATGACCTCATACAGACCTCACCTGATATCATACCGACCAAATGACGGCACCCGCACCAAATGACGTCCGGCGCACCAAATGACGCAGAACGCCCCAAATCACGTAAAAACCACCAAATCACCTCATACAGACCTCACCTGACGTCATACCGACCAAGTGACTTCACCCGCACCAAATGACGTCCGGCGCACCAAAGGACGCAGAACGCCCCAAATCACGTAAAAAACACCATATGACCTCATACAGACCTCACCTCACGTCATACCGACCAAATGACGGTACCCGCACCAAATGACGTCCGGCGCACCAAATGACGCAGAACGCCCCAAATCACGTAAAAAACACCATATCACCTCATACAGACCTCACCTGACGTCATACCGACCAAATGACGTCACCCGCACCAAATGACGTCCGGCGCACCAAATGACGCAGAACGCCCCAAATCACGTAAAAAACACCATATCACCTCATAGAGACCTCACCTGACGTCATACCGACCAAATGACGTCACCCGCACCAAATGACGTCCGGCGCACCAAAGGACGCAGAACGCCCCAAATCACGTAAAAAGCACCATATGACCTCATACAGACCTCACCTGACGTCATACCGACCAAATGACGTCACCCGCACCAAATGACGTTCGGCGCACCAAAGGACGCAGAACGCCCCAAATCACGTAAAAAACACCATATGACCTCATACAGACCTCACCTGATGTCATACCGACCAAATGATGGCACCCGCACCAAATGACGTCCGGCGCACCAAATGACGCAGAACGCCCCAAATCACGTAAAAACCACCAAATCACCTCATACAGACCTCACCTGACGTCATTCCGACCAAATGACGTCACCCGCACCAAATGACGTCCGGCGCAATAAATGACGCAGAACGCCCCAAATCACGTAAAAAACACCATATGACCTCATACAGACCTCACCTGACGTCATACCGACCAAATGACGTCACCCGCACCTAATGACGTCCGGCGCACCAAATGACGCAGAACGCACCATATAACGTAAAAAACACCATATCACCTCATACAGACCTCACCTGACGTCATACCGACCAAATGACGTCCGGCGCATCAAATGACGTCCGGCGCACCAAAGGACGCAGAACGCCCCAAATCACGTAAAAAACACCATATCACCTCATACAGACCTCACCTGACGTCATACCGACCAAATGACGGCACCCGCACCAAATGACGTCCGGCGCACCAAAGGACGCAGAACACCCCAAATCACGTAAAAAACACCATATGACCTCATACAGACCTCACCTGACGTCATACCGACCAAATGACGTCACCCGCACCAAATGACGTCCGGCGCACCAAATGACGCAGAACGCCCCAAATCACGTAAAAAACCCCATATGACCTCATACCGACCTCACCAGACGTCATACCGACCAAATGACGTCACGCGCACCAAATGACGTCCGGCGCACCAAATGACGCAGAACGCCCCAAATCACGTAAAAAACACCATATGACCTCATACAGACCTCACCTGACGTCATACCGACCAAATGACGTCACCCGCACCAAATGACGTCCGGCGCACCAAATGACGCAGAACGCCCCAAATCACGTAAAAAACACCATATCACCTCATACAGACCTCACCTGACGTCATACCGACCAAATGACGGCACCCGCACCAAATGACGTCCGGCGCACCAAATGACGCAGAACGCCCCAAATCACGTAAAAAACACCATATCACCTCATACAGACCTCACCTGACGTCATACCGACCAAATGACATCACCCGCACCAAATGACGTCCGGCGCACCAAATGACGCAGAACGCCCCAAATCACGTAAAAAACCCCATATCACCTCATACAGACCTCACCTGACGTCATACCGACCAAAGGACGTCACCCGCACCAAATGACGTCCGGCGCACCAAAGGACGCAGAACGCCCCAAATCACGTAAAAAACACCATATCACCTCATACAGACCTCACCTGACGTCATACCGACCAAATGACGTCCGGCGCACCAAATGACGTCCGGCGCACCAAATGACGCAGAACGCCCCAAATCATGTAAAAAACACCATATGACCTCATACAGACCTCACCTGACGTCATACCGACCAAATGACGTCACCCGCACCAAATGACGTCCGGCGCACCAAATGACGCAGAACGCCCCAAATCACGTAAAAAACACCATATGACCTCATACAGACCTCACCTGACGTCATTCCGACCAAATGACGTCACCCGCACCAAATGACGTCCGGCGCACCAAATGACGCAGAACGCCCCAAATCACGTAAAAAACACCATATCATCTCATACAGACCTCAACTGACGTCATACCGACCAAATGACGTCACCCGCACCAAATGACGTCCGGCGCACCAAATGACGCAGAACGCCCCAAATCACGTAAAAAGCACCATATGACCTCATACAGACCTCACCTGACGTCATACCGACCAAATGACGTCACCCGCACCAAATGACGTCCGGCGCACCAAAGGACGCAGAACGCCCCAAATCACGTAAAAAACACCATATGACCTCATACAGACCTCACCTGACGTCATACCGACCAAATGACGTCACCCGCACCAAATGACGTCCGGCGCACCAAATGACGCAGAACGCCCCAAATCACGTAAAAAACACCATATCACCTCATACAGACCTCACCTGACGTCATACCGACCAAATGACGTCACCCGCACCAAATGACGTCCGGCGCACCAAAAGACACAGAACGCCCCAAATCACGTAAAAAGCACCATATCACCTCATACAGACCTCACCTGACGTCATACCGACCAAATGACGTCACCCGCACCAAATGACGTCCGGCGCACCAAAGGACGCAGAACGCCCCAAATCACGTAAAAAACACCATATCACCTCATACAGACCTCACCTGACGTCATACCGACCAAATGACGTCACCCGCACCAAATGACGTCCGGCGCACCAAATGACGCAGAACGCCCCAAATCACGTAAAAAACACCATATGACCTCATACAGACCTCACCTGACGTCATACCGACCAAATGACGTCACCCGCACCAAATGACGTCCGGCGCACCAAATGACGCAGAACGCCCCAAATCACGTAAAAAACACCATATCACCTCATACAGACCTCACCTGACGTCATACCGACCAAATGACGTCACCCGCACCAAATGACGTCCGGCGCACCAAATGACGCAGAACGCCCCAAATCACGTAAAAAACCCCATATGACCTCATACAGACCTCACCTGACGTCATACCGACCAAATGACGTCACCCAACCAAATGACGTCCGGCGCACCAAATGACGCAGAACGCCCCAAATCACGTAAAAAACACCATATCACCTCATACAGACCTCACCTGACGTCATACCGACCAAATGACGTCACCCGCACCAAATGACGTCCGGCGCACCAAACGACGCAGAACGCCCCAAATCACGTAAAAAACACCATATGACCTCATACAGACCTCACCTGATGTCATACCGACCAAATGACGGCACCCGCACCAAATGACGTCCGGCGCACCAAATGACGCAGAACGCCCCAAATCACGTAAAAACCAAAAAATCACCTCATACAGACCTCACCTGACGTCATACCGACCAAATGACGTCACCCGCACCAAATGACGTCCGGCGCACCAAATGACGCAGAACGCCCCAAATCACGTAAAAAACACCATATGACCTCATACAGACCTCACCTGACGTCATACCGACCAAATGACGTCATCCGCACCAAATGACGTCCGGCGCACCAAATGACGCAG
The DNA here is from genome assembly GCF_951394365.1 of Tetrao urogallus. NCBI lineage: Eukaryota > Metazoa > Chordata > Aves > Galliformes > Phasianidae > Tetrao > Tetrao urogallus. The sequence continues at coordinate 17,675 of NW_027638901.1, read as the reverse complement.
AACGCACCATATAACGTAAAAAACACCATATCACCTCATACAGACCTCACCTGACGTCATACCGACCAAATGACGTCCGGCGCATCAAATGACGTCCGGCGCACCAAAGGACGCAGAACGCCCCAAATCACGTAAAAAACACCATATCACCTCATACAGACCTCACCTGACGTCATACCGACCAAATGACGGCACCCGCACCAAATGACGTCCGGCGCACCAAATGATGCAGAACGCCCCAAATCACGTAAAAAACACCATATGACCTCATACAGACCTCACCTGACGTCATACCGACCAAATGACGTCACCCGCACCTAATGACGTCCGGCGCACCAAATGACGCAGAACGCACCATATAACGTAAAAAACACCATATCACCTCATACAGACCTCACCTGACGTCATACCGACCAAATGACGTCCGGCGCATCAAATGACGTCCGGCGCACCAAAGGACGCAGAACGCCCCAAATCACGTAAAAAACACCATATCACCTCATACAGACCTCACCTGACGTCATACCGACCAAATGACGTCACGCGCACCAAATGACGTCCGGCGCAGCAAATGACGCAGAACGCCCCAAATCACGTAAAAATCACCATATGACCTCATACAGACCTCACCTGACGTCATACCGACCAAATGACGTCACCCGCACCAAATGACGTCCGGCGCACCAAATGACGCAGAACGCCCCAAATCACGTAAAAAACACCATATGACCTCATACAGACCTCACCTGACGTCATACCGACCAAATGACGTCACCCGCACCAAATGACGTCCGGCGCACCAAAGGACGCAGAACGCCCCAAATCACGTAAAAAACACCATATGACCTCATACAGACCTCACCTGACGTCATACCGACCAAATGACGTCACCCGCACCAAATGACGTCCGGCGCACCAAAAGACACAGAACGCCCCAAATCACGTAAAAAACACCATATGACCTCATACAGACCTCACCTGACGTCATACCGACCAAATGACGTCACCCGCACCAAATGACGTCCGGCGCACCAAAGGACGCAGAACGCCCCAAATCACGTAAAAAACACCATATGACCTCATACAGACCTCACCTGACGTCATACCGACCAAATGACGTCACCCGCACCAAATGACGTCCGGCGCACCAAAGGACGCAGAACGCCCCAAATCACGTAAAAAACACCATATGACCTCATACAGACCTCACCTGATATCATACCGACCAAATGACGGCACCCGCACCAAATGACGTCCGGCGCACCAAATGACGCAGAACGCCCCAAATCACGTAAAAACCACCAAATCACCTCATACAGACCTCACCTGACGTCATACCGACCAAGTGACTTCACCCGCACCAAATGACGTCCGGCGCACCAAAGGACGCAGAACGCCCCAAATCACGTAAAAAACACCATATGACCTCATACAGACCTCACCTCACGTCATACCGACCAAATGACGGTACCCGCACCAAATGACGTCCGGCGCACCAAATGACGCAGAACGCCCCAAATCACGTAAAAAACACCATATCACCTCATACAGACCTCACCTGACGTCATACCGACCAAATGACGTCACCCGCACCAAATGACGTCCGGCGCACCAAATGACGCAGAACGCCCCAAATCACGTAAAAAACACCATATCACCTCATAGAGACCTCACCTGACGTCATACCGACCAAATGACGTCACCCGCACCAAATGACGTCCGGCGCACCAAAGGACGCAGAACGCCCCAAATCACGTAAAAAGCACCATATGACCTCATACAGACCTCACCTGACGTCATACCGACCAAATGACGTCACCCGCACCAAATGACGTTCGGCGCACCAAAGGACGCAGAACGCCCCAAATCACGTAAAAAACACCATATGACCTCATACAGACCTCACCTGATGTCATACCGACCAAATGATGGCACCCGCACCAAATGACGTCCGGCGCACCAAATGACGCAGAACGCCCCAAATCACGTAAAAACCACCAAATCACCTCATACAGACCTCACCTGACGTCATTCCGACCAAATGACGTCACCCGCACCAAATGACGTCCGGCGCAATAAATGACGCAGAACGCCCCAAATCACGTAAAAAACACCATATGACCTCATACAGACCTCACCTGACGTCATACCGACCAAATGACGTCACCCGCACCTAATGACGTCCGGCGCACCAAATGACGCAGAACGCACCATATAACGTAAAAAACACCATATCACCTCATACAGACCTCACCTGACGTCATACCGACCAAATGACGTCCGGCGCATCAAATGACGTCCGGCGCACCAAAGGACGCAGAACGCCCCAAATCACGTAAAAAACACCATATCACCTCATACAGACCTCACCTGACGTCATACCGACCAAATGACGGCACCCGCACCAAATGACGTCCGGCGCACCAAAGGACGCAGAACACCCCAAATCACGTAAAAAACACCATATGACCTCATACAGACCTCACCTGACGTCATACCGACCAAATGACGTCACCCGCACCAAATGACGTCCGGCGCACCAAATGACGCAGAACGCCCCAAATCACGTAAAAAACCCCATATGACCTCATACCGACCTCACCAGACGTCATACCGACCAAATGACGTCACGCGCACCAAATGACGTCCGGCGCACCAAATGACGCAGAACGCCCCAAATCACGTAAAAAACACCATATGACCTCATACAGACCTCACCTGACGTCATACCGACCAAATGACGTCACCCGCACCAAATGACGTCCGGCGCACCAAATGACGCAGAACGCCCCAAATCACGTAAAAAACACCATATCACCTCATACAGACCTCACCTGACGTCATACCGACCAAATGACGGCACCCGCACCAAATGACGTCCGGCGCACCAAATGACGCAGAACGCCCCAAATCACGTAAAAAACACCATATCACCTCATACAGACCTCACCTGACGTCATACCGACCAAATGACATCACCCGCACCAAATGACGTCCGGCGCACCAAATGACGCAGAACGCCCCAAATCACGTAAAAAACCCCATATCACCTCATACAGACCTCACCTGACGTCATACCGACCAAAGGACGTCACCCGCACCAAATGACGTCCGGCGCACCAAAGGACGCAGAACGCCCCAAATCACGTAAAAAACACCATATCACCTCATACAGACCTCACCTGACGTCATACCGACCAAATGACGTCCGGCGCACCAAATGACGTCCGGCGCACCAAATGACGCAGAACGCCCCAAATCATGTAAAAAACACCATATGACCTCATACAGACCTCACCTGACGTCATACCGACCAAATGACGTCACCCGCACCAAATGACGTCCGGCGCACCAAATGACGCAGAACGCCCCAAATCACGTAAAAAACACCATATGACCTCATACAGACCTCACCTGACGTCATTCCGACCAAATGACGTCACCCGCACCAAATGACGTCCGGCGCACCAAATGACGCAGAACGCCCCAAATCACGTAAAAAACACCATATCATCTCATACAGACCTCAACTGACGTCATACCGACCAAATGACGTCACCCGCACCAAATGACGTCCGGCGCACCAAATGACGCAGAACGCCCCAAATCACGTAAAAAGCACCATATGACCTCATACAGACCTCACCTGACGTCATACCGACCAAATGACGTCACCCGCACCAAATGACGTCCGGCGCACCAAAGGACGCAGAACGCCCCAAATCACGTAAAAAACACCATATGACCTCATACAGACCTCACCTGACGTCATACCGACCAAATGACGTCACCCGCACCAAATGACGTCCGGCGCACCAAATGACGCAGAACGCCCCAAATCACGTAAAAAACACCATATCACCTCATACAGACCTCACCTGACGTCATACCGACCAAATGACGTCACCCGCACCAAATGACGTCCGGCGCACCAAAAGACACAGAACGCCCCAAATCACGTAAAAAGCACCATATCACCTCATACAGACCTCACCTGACGTCATACCGACCAAATGACGTCACCCGCACCAAATGACGTCCGGCGCACCAAAGGACGCAGAACGCCCCAAATCACGTAAAAAACACCATATCACCTCATACAGACCTCACCTGACGTCATACCGACCAAATGACGTCACCCGCACCAAATGACGTCCGGCGCACCAAATGACGCAGAACGCCCCAAATCACGTAAAAAACACCATATGACCTCATACAGACCTCACCTGACGTCATACCGACCAAATGACGTCACCCGCACCAAATGACGTCCGGCGCACCAAATGACGCAGAACGCCCCAAATCACGTAAAAAACACCATATCACCTCATACAGACCTCACCTGACGTCATACCGACCAAATGACGTCACCCGCACCAAATGACGTCCGGCGCACCAAATGACGCAGAACGCCCCAAATCACGTAAAAAACCCCATATGACCTCATACAGACCTCACCTGACGTCATACCGACCAAATGACGTCACCCAACCAAATGACGTCCGGCGCACCAAATGACGCAGAACGCCCCAAATCACGTAAAAAACACCATATCACCTCATACAGACCTCACCTGACGTCATACCGACCAAATGACGTCACCCGCACCAAATGACGTCCGGCGCACCAAACGACGCAGAACGCCCCAAATCACGTAAAAAACACCATATGACCTCATACAGACCTCACCTGATGTCATACCGACCAAATGACGGCACCCGCACCAAATGACGTCCGGCGCACCAAATGACGCAGAACGCCCCAAATCACGTAAAAACCAAAAAATCACCTCATACAGACCTCACCTGACGTCATACCGACCAAATGACGTCACCCGCACCAAATGACGTCCGGCGCACCAAATGACGCAGAACGCCCCAAATCACGTAAAAAACACCATATGACCTCATACAGACCTCACCTGACGTCATACCGACCAAATGACGTCATCCGCACCAAATGACGTCCGGCGCACCAAATGACGCAGAACGCACCATATAACGTAAAAAACACCATATCACCTCATACAGACCTCACCTGACGTCATACCGACCAAATGACGTCCGGCGCATCAAATGACGTCCGGCGCACCAAAGGACGCAGAACGCCCCAAATCACGTAAAAAACACCATATCACCTCATACAGACCTCACCTGACGTCATACCGACCAAATGACGGCACCCGCACCAAATGACGTCCGGCGCACCAAATGATGCAGAACGCCCCAAATCACGTAAAAAACACCATATGACCTCATACAGACCTCACCAGACGTCATACCGACCAAATGACGTCACCCGCACCAAATGACGTCCGGCGCACCAAATGACGCAGAACGCCCCAAATCACGTAAAAAACACCATATCACCTCATACAGACCTCACCTGACGTCATACCGACCAAATGACGGCACCCGCACCAAATGACGTCCGGCGCACCAAATGACGCAGAACGCCCCAAATCACGTAAAAAACACCATATGACCTCATACAGACCTCACCTGACGTCATACCGACCAAATGACGTCACCCGCACCAAATGACGTCCGGCGCACCAAATGACGCAGAACGCCCCAAATCACGTAAAAAACCCCATATGACCTCATACAGACCTCACCAGACGTCATACCGACCAAATGACGTCACCCGCACCAAATGACGTCCGGCGCAGCAAATGACGCAGAACGCCCCAAATCACGTAAAAATCACCATATGACCTCATACAGACCTCACCTGACGTCATACCGACCAAATGACGTCACCCGCACCAAATGACGTCCGGCGCACCAAATGACGCAGAACGCCCCAAATCACGTAAAAAACACCATATGACCTCATACAGACCTCACCTGACGTCATACCGACCAAATGACGTCACCCGCACCAAATGACGTCCGGCGCACCAAATGACGCAGAACGCCCCAAATCACGTAAAAAACACCATATGACCTCATACAGACCTCACCTGACGTCATACCGACCAAATGACGTCACCCGCACCAAATGACGTCCGGCGCACCAAAGGAAGCAGAACGCCCCAAATCACGTAAAAAACACCATATCACCTCATACAGACCTCACCTGACGTCATACCGACCAAATGACGTCCGGCGCACCAAATGACATCCGGCGCACCAAATGACGCAGAACGCCCCAAATCACGTAAAAAACACCATATCACCTCATACAGACCTCACCTGACGTCATACCGACCAAATGACGGCACCCGCACCAAATGACGTCCGGCGCACCAAATGACGCAGAACGCCCCAAATCACGTAAAAAACACCATATCACCTCATACAGACCTCACCTGACGTCATACCGACCAAATGACATCACCCGCACCAAATGACGTCCGGCGCACCAAATGACGCAGAACGCCCCAAATCACGTAAAAAACCCCATATGACCTCATACAGACCTCACCAAACGTCATACCGACCAAATGACGTCACCCGCACCAAATGACGTCCGGCGCACCAACTGACGCAGAACGCCCCAAATCACGTAAAAAACACCATATCACCTCATACAGACCTCACCTGACGTCATACCGACCAAATGACGTCCGGCGCACCAAATGACGTCCGGCGCACCAAATGACGCAGAACGCCCCAAATCACGTAAAAAACACCATATCACCTCATACAGACCTCACCTGACGTCATACCGACCAAATGACGTCCGGCGCACCAAATGACGTCCGGCGCACCAAACGACGCAGAACGCCCCAAATCACGTAAAAAACCCCATATCACCTCATACAGACCTCACCTGACGTCATACCGACCAAATGACGTCACCCGCACCAAATGACGTCCGGCGCACCAAATGACGCAGAACGCCCCAAATCACGTAAAAAACACCATATCACCTCATACAGACCTCACCTGACGTCATACCGACCAAATGACGTCACCCGCACCAAATGACGTCCGGCGCACCAAATGACGCAGAACGCCCCAAATCACGTAAAAAACACCATATCACCTCATACAGACCTCACCTGACGTCATACCGACCAAATGACGTCACCCGCACCAAATGACGTCCGGCGCACCAAATGACGCAGAACGCCCCAAATCACGTAAAAACCAAAAAATCACCTCATACAGACCTCACCTGACGTCATACCGACCAAATGACGTCACCCGCACCAAATGACGTCCGGCGCACCAAATGACGCAGAACGCCCCAAATCACGTAAAAAACACCATATCACCTCATACAGACCTCACCTGACGTCATACCGATCAAATGACGTCACCCGCACCAAATGACGTCCGGCGCACCAAATGACGCAGAACGCACCATATAACGTAAAAAACACCATATCACCTCATACAGACCTCACCTGACGTCATACCGACCAAATGACGTCCGGCGCATCAAATGACGTCCGGCGCACCAAAGGACGCAGAACGCCCCAAATCACGTAAAAAACACCATATCACCTCATACAGACCTCACCTGACGTCATACCGACCAAATGACGGCACCCGCACCAAATGACGTCCGGCGCACCAAATGATGCAGAACGCCCCAAATCACGTAAAAAACACCATATGACCTCATACAGACCTCACCAGACGTCATACCGACCAAATGACGTCACCCGCACCAAATGACGTCCGGCGCACCAAATGACGCAGAACGCCCCAAATCACGTAAAAAACACCATATCACCTCATACAGACCTCACCTGACGTCATACCGACCAAATGACGGCACCCGCACCAAATGACGTCCGGCGCACCAAATGACGCAGAACGCCCCAAATCACGTAAAAAACACCATATGACCTCATACAGACCTCACCTGACGTCATACCGACCAAATGACGTCACCCGCACCAAATGACGTCCGGCGCACCAAATGACGCAGAACGCCCCAAATCACGTAAAAAACCCCATATGACCTCATACAGACCTCACCAGACGTCATACCGACCAAATGACGTCACCCGCACCAAATGACGTCCGGCGCAGCAAATGACGCAGAACGCCCCAAATCACGTAAAAATCACCATATGACCTCATACAGACCTCACCTGACGTCATACCGACCAAATGACGTCACCCGCACCAAATGACGTCCGGCGCACCAAATGACGCAGAACGCCCCAAATCACGTAAAAAACACCATATGACCTCATACAGACCTCACCTGACGTCATACCGACCAAATGACGTCACCCGCACCAAATGACGTCCGGCGCACCAAATGACGCAGAACGCCCCAAATCACGTAAAAAACACCATATGACCTCATACAGACCTCACCTGACGTCATACCGACCAAATGACGTCACCCGCACCAAATGACGTCCGGCGCACCAAATGACGCAGAACGCCCCAAATCACGTAAAAAACACCATATCACCTCATACAGACCTCACCTGACGTCATACCGACCAAATGACGTCCGGCGCACCAAATGACATCCGGCGCACCAAATGACGCAGAACGCCCCAAATCACGTAAAAAACACCATATCACCTCATACAGACCTCACCTGACGGCATACCGACCAAATGACGTCACCCGCACCAAATGACGTCCGGCGCACCAAATGACGCAGAACGCCCCAAATCACGTAAAAAACACCATATCACCTCAAACAGACCTCACCTGACGTCATACCGACCAAATGACGTCACCCGCACCAAATGACGTTCGGCGCACGAAATGACGCAGAACGCCCCAAATCACGTAAAAAACACCATATGACCTCATACAGACCTCACCAGACGTCATACCGACCAAATGACGTCACCCGCACCAAATGACGTCCGGCGCACCAAAGGACGCAGAACGCCCCAAATCACGTAAAAAACACCATATCACCTCATACAGACCTCACCTGACGTCATACCGACCAAATGACGTCACCCGCACCAAATGACGTCCGGCGCACCAAAGGACGCAGAACGCCCCAAATCACGTAAAATACTCCATATCACCTCATACAGACCTCACCTGACGTCATACCGACCAAATGACGTCACCTGCACCAAATGACGTCCGGCGCACCAAATGACGCAGAACGCCCCAAATCACGTAAAAAACACCATATCACCTCATACAGACCTCACCTGACGTCATACCGACCAAATGACGTCACCCGCACCAAATGACGTCCGGCGCACCAAATGACGCAGAACGCCCCAAATCACGTAAAAAACACCATATCACCTCATACAGACCTCACCTGACGTCATACCGACCAAATGACGTCACCCGCACCAAATGACGTCCGGCGCACCAAAGGACGCAGAACGCCCCAAATCACGTAAAAAACACCATATCACCTCATACAGACCTCACCTGACGTCATACCGACCAAATGACGTCACCCACACCAAATGACGTCCGGCGCACCAAAGGACGCAGAACGCCCCAAATCACGTAAAAAACACCATATCACCTCATACAGACCTCACCTGACGGCATACCGACCAAATGACGTCACCCGCACCAAATGACGTCCGGCGCACCAAATGACGCAGAACGCCCCAAATCACGTAAAAAACACCATATCACCTCAAACAGACCTCACCTGACGTCATACCGACCAAATGACGTCAGCCGCACCAAATGACGTCCGGCGCACCAAAGGACGCAGAACGCCCCAAATCACGTAAAAAACACCATATCACCTCATACAGACCTCACCTGACGTCATACCAACCAAATGACGTCACCCGCACCAAATGACGTCCGGCGCACCAAAGGACGCAGAACGCCCCAAATCACGTACAAAACACCATATCACCTCATACAGACCTCACCTGACGTCATACCGACCAAATGACGTCACCCGCACCAAATGACGTTCGGCGCACGAAATGACGCAGAACGCCCCAAATCACGTAAAAAACACCATATGACCTCATACAGACCTCACCAGACGTCATACCGACCAAATGACGTCACCCGCACCAAATGACGTCCGGCGCACCAAAGGACGCAGAACGCCCCAAATCACGTAAAAAACACCATATCACCTCATACAGACCTCACCTGACGTCATACCGACCAAATGACGTCACCCGCACCAAATGACGTCCGGCGCACCAAAGGACGCAGAACGCCCCAAATCACGTAAAATACTCCATATCACCTCATACAGACCTCACCTGACGTCATACCGACCAAATGACGTCACCCGCACCAAATGACGTCCGGCGCACCAAATGACGCAGAACGCCCCAAATCACGTAAAAAACACCATATCACCTCATACAGACCTCACCTGACGTCATACCGACCAAATGACGTCACCCGCACCAAATGACGTCCGGCGCACCAAATGACGCAGAACGCCCCAAATCACGTAAAAAACACCATATCACCTCATACAGACCTCACCTGACGTCATACCGACCAAATGACGTCACCCGCACCAAATGACGTCCGGCGCACCAAAGGACGCAGAACGCCCCAAATCACGTAAAAAACACCATATCACCTCATACAGACCTCACCTGACGTCATACCGACCAAATGACGTCACCCACACCAAATGACGTCCGGCGCACCAAAGGACGCAGAACGCCCCAAATCACGTAAAAAACACCATATCACCTCATACAGACCTCACCTGACGTCATACCGACCAAATGACGTCACCCGCACCAAATGACGTCCGGCGCACCAAAGGACGCAGAACGCCCCAAATCACGTAAAAAACACCATATCACCTCATACAGACCTCACCTGACGTCATACCGACCAAATGACGTCACCCGCACCAAATGACGTCCGGCGCACCAAAGGACGCAGAACGCCCCAAATCAAGTAAAAAACACCATATCACCTCATACAGACCTCACCTGACGTCATACCGACCAAATGACGTCACCCACACCAAATGACGTCCGTCGCCCCAAAGGACGCAGAACGCCCCAAATCACGTAAAAAACACCATATCACCTCAAACAGACCTCACCTGACGTCATACCGACCAAATGACGTCACCCGCACCAAATGACGTCCGGCGCACCAAAGGACGCAGAACGCCCCAAATCACGTAAAAAACACCATATCACCTCATACAGACCTCACCTGACGTCATACCGACCAAATGACGTCACGCGCACCAAATGACGTCCGGCGCACCAAAGGACGCAGAACGCCCCAAATCACGTAAAAAACACCATATCACCTCATACAGACCTCCCCTGACGTCATACCGACCAAATGACGTCACCCGCACCAAATGACGTCCGGCGCACCAAAGGACGCAGAACGCCCCAAATCAAGTAAAAAACACCATATGACCTCATACAGACCTCACCTGACGTCATACCGACCAAATGACGTCACCCGCACCAAATGACGTCCGGCGCACCAAAGGACGCAGAACGCCCCAAATCACGTAAAAAACACCATATGACCTCATACAGACCTCACCTGACGTCATACCGACCAAATGACGTCACCCGCACCAAATGACGTCCGGCGCACCAAAGGACGCAGAACGCCCCAAATCACGTACAAAACACCATATGACCTCATACAGACCTCACCAGACGTCATACCGACCAAATGACGTCACCCGCACCAAATGACGTCCGGCGCACCAAAGGACGCAGAACGCCCCAAATCACGTAAAAAACACCATATGACCTCATACAGACCTCACCTGACGTCATACCGACCAAATGACGTCACCCGCACCAAATGACGTCCGGCGCACCAAAGGACGCAGAACGCCCCAAATCACGTACAAAACACCATATGACCTCATACAGACCTCACCAGACGTCATACCGACCAAATGACGTCACCCGCACCAAATGACGTCGGGCGCACCAAAGGACGCAGAACGCCCCAAATCACGTAAAAAACACCATATCACCTCATACAGACCTCACCTGACGTCATACCGACCAAATGACGTCACCCGCACCAAATGACGTCCGGCGCACCAAAGGACGCAGAACGCCCCAAATCACGTAAAATACTCCATATCACCTCATACAGACCTCACCTGACGTCATACCGACCAAATGACGTCACCCGCACCAAATGACGTCCGGCGCACCAAATGACGCAGAACGCCCCAAATCACGTAAAAAACACCATATCACCTCATACAGACCTCACCTGACGTCATACCGACCAAATGACGTCACCCGCACCAAATGACGTCCGGCGCACCAAATGACGCAGAACGCCCCAAATCACGTAAAAAACACCATATCACCTCATACAGACCTCACCTGACGTCATACCGACCAAATGACGTCACCCGCACCAAATGACGTCCGGCGCACCAAAGGACGCAGAACGCCCCAAATCACGTAAAAAACACCATATCACCTCATACAGACCTCACCTGACGTCATACCGACCAAATGACGTCACCCGCACCAAATGACGTCCGGCGCCCCAAAGGACGCAGAACGCCCCAAATCAAGTAAAAAACACCATATGACCTCATACAGACCTCACCTGACGTCATACCGACCAAATGACGTCACCCACACCAAATGACGTCCGGCGCACCAAAGGACGCAGAACGCCCCAAATCACGTAAAAAACACCATATCACCTCAAACAGACCTCACCTGACGTCATACCGACCAAATGACGTCACCCGCACCAAATGACGTCCGGCGCACCAAAGGACGCAGAACGCCCCAAATCACGTAAAAAACACCATATCACCTCATACAGACCTCACCTGACGTCATACCGACCAAATGACGTCACGCGCACCAAATGACGTCCGGCGCACCAAAGGACGCAGAACGCCCCAAATCACGTAAAAAACACCATATCACCTCATACAGACCTCCCCTGACGTCATACCGACCAAATGACGTCACCCGCACCAAATGACGTCCGGCGCACCAAAGGACGCAGAACGCCCCAAATCACGTAAAAAACACCATATCACCTCACACAGACCTCACCTGACGTCATACCGACCAAATGACGTCACCCGCACCAAATGACGTCCGGCGCACCAAAGGACGCAGAACGCCCCAAATCACGTAAAAAACACCATATCACCTCACACAGACCTCACCTGACGGCATACCGACCAAATGACGTCACCCGCACCAAATGACGTCCGGCGCACCAAAGGACGCAGAACGCCCCAAATCAAGTAAAAAACACCATATCACCTCATACAGACCTCACCTGACGTCATACCGACCAAATGACGTCACCCGCACCAAATGACGTCCGGCGCACCAAAGGACGCAGAACGCCCCAAATCACGTAAAAAACACCATATCACCTCAAACAGACCTCACCTGACGTCATACCGACCAAATGACGTCACCCGCACCAAATGACGTCCGGCGCACCAAAGGACGCAGAACGCCCCAAATCACGTAAAAAACACCATATCACCTCATACAGACCTCACCTGACGTCATACCGACCAAATGACGTCACGCGCACCAAATGACGTCCGGCGCACCAAAGGACGCAGAACGCCCCAAATCACGTAAAAAACACCATATCACCTCATACAGACCTCCCCTGACGTCATACCGACCAAATGACGTCACCCGCACCAAATGACGTCCGGCGCACCAAAGGACGCAGAACGCCCCAAATCACGTAAAAAACACCATATCACCTCATACAGACCTCACCTGACGTCATACCGACCAAATGACGTCACCCGCACCAAATGACGTCCGGCGCACCAAAGGACGCAGAACGCCCCAAATCACGTACAAAACACCATATCACCTCATACAGACCTCACCTGACGTCATACCGACCAAATGACGTCACCCGCACCAAATGACGTCCGGCGCACCAAAGGACGCAGAACGCCCCAAATCACGTAAAAAACACCATATGACCTCATACAGACCTCACCAGACGTCATACCGACCAAATGACGTCACCCGCACCAAATGACGTCCGGCGCACCAAAGGACGCAGAACGCCCCAAATCACGTAAAAAACACCATATCACCTCATACAGACCTCACCAGACGTCATACCGACCAATGACGTCACCCGCACCAAATGACGTCCGGCGCACCAAAGGACGCAGAACGCCCCAAATCACGTAAAATACTCCATATCACCTCATACAGACCTCACCTGACGTCATAACGACCAAATGACGTCACCCGCACCAAATGACGTCCGGCGCACCAAATGACGCAGAACGCCCCAAATCACGTAAAAAACACCATATCACCTCAAACAGACCTCACCTGACGTCATACCGACCAAATGACGTCACCCGCACCAAATGACGTCCGGCGCACCAAACGACGCAGAACGCCCCAAATCACGTAAAAAACACCATATCACCTCATACAGACCTCACCTGACGTCATACCGACCAAATGACGTCACGCGCACCAAATGACGTCCGGCGCACCAAAGGACGCAGAACGCCCCAAATCACGTAAAAAACACCATATCACCTCATACAGACCTCACCTGACGTCATACCGACCAAATGACGTCACCCGCACCAAATGACGTCCGGCGCACCAAAGGACGCAGAACGCCCCAAATCACGTAAAAAACACCATATCACCTCACACAGACCTCCCCTGACGTCATACTGACCTAATGACGTCACCCGCACCAAATGACGTCCGGCGCACCAAAGGACGCAGAACGCCCCAAATCACGTAAAAAACACCATATGACCTCATACAGACCTCACCTGACGTCATACCGACCAAATGACGTCACCCGCACCAAATGACGTCCGGCGCACCAAAGGACGCAGAACGCCCCAAATCACGTAAAAAACACCATATCACCTCATACAGACCTCACCTGACGTCATACAGACAAAATGACGTCACCCGCACCAAATGACGTCCGGCGCACCAAATGACGCAGAACGCCCCAAATCACGTAAAAAACACCATATCACCTCATACAGACCTCACCTGACGTCATACCGACCAAATGACGTCACCCGCACCAAATGACGTCCGGCGCACCAAAGGACGCAGAACGCCCCAAATCACGTAAAAAACACCATATCACCTCATACAGACCTCACCTGACGTCATACCGACCAAATGACGTCACCCGCACCAAATGACGTCCGGCGCACCAAAGGACGCAGAACGCCCCAAATCACGTAAAAAACACCATATCACCTCATACAGACCTCACCTGACGTCATACCGACCAAATGACGTCACCCGCACCAAATGACGTCCGGCGCACCAAAGGACGCAGAACGCCCCAAATCACGTAAAAAACACCATATCACCTCATACAGACCTCACCTGACGTCATACCGACCAAATGACGTCACCCGCACCAAATGACGTCCGGCGCACCAAAGGACGCAGAACGCCCCAAATCACGTAAAAAACACCATATCACCTCATACAGACCTCACCTGACGTCATACCGACCAAATGACGTCACCCGCACCAAATGACGTCCGGCGCACCAAAGGACGCAGAACGCCCCAAATCACGTAAAAAACACCATATCACCTCATACAGACCTCACCTGACGTCATACCGACCAAATGACGTCACCCGCACCAAATGACGTCCGGCGCACCAAAGGACGCAGAACGCCCCAAATCACGTAAAAAACACCATATCACCTCATACAGACCTCACCTGACGTCATACCGACCAAATGACGTCACCCGCACCAAATGACGTCCGGCGCACCAAAGGACGCAGAACGCCCCAAATCACGTAAAAAACACCATATCACCTCATACAGACCTCACCTGACGTCATACCGACCAAATGACGTCACCCGCACCAAATGACGTCCGGCGCACCAAAGGACGCAGAACGCCCCAAATCACGTAAAAAACACCATATCACCTCATACAGACCTCACCTGACGTCATACCGACCAAATGACGTCACCCGCACCAAATGACGTCCGGCGCCCCAAAGGACGCAGAACGCCCCAAATCAAGTAAAAAACACCATATCACCTCATACAGACCTCACCTGACGTCATACCGACCAAATGACGTCACCCGCACCAAATGACGTCCGGCGCACCAAATGACGCAGAACGCCCCAAATCACGTAAAAAACACCATATCACCTCAAACAGACCTCACCTGACGTCATACCGACCAAATGACGTCACCCGCACCAAATGACGTCCGGCGCACCAAAGGACGCAGAACGCCCCAAATCACGTAAAAAACACCATATCACCTCATACAGACCTCACCTGACGTCATACCGACCAAATGACGTCACGCGCACCAAATGACGTCCGGCGCACCAAAGGACGCAGAACGCCCCAAATCAAGTAAAAAACACCATATGACCTCATACAGACCTCACCTGACGTCATACCGACCAAATGACGTCACCCGCACCAAATGACGTCCGGCGCACCAAATGACGCAGAACGCCCCAAATCACGTAAAAAACACCATACCACCTCATACAGACCTCACCTGACGTCATACCGACCAAATGACGTCACCCGCACCAAATGACGTCCGGCGCACCAAAGGACGCAGAACGCCCCAAATCACGTAAAAAACACCATATCACCTCATACAGACCTCACCTGACGTCATACCGACCAAATGACGTCACCCGCACCAAATGACGTCCGGCGCACCAAAGGACGCAGAACGCCCCAAATCACGTAAAAAACACCATATCACCTCATACAGACCTCACCTGACGTCATACCGACCAAATGACGTCACCCGCACCAAATGACGTCCGGCGCACCAAAGGACGCAGAACGCCCCAAATCACGTAAAAACACCATATCACCTCATACAGACCTCACCTGACGTCATACCGACCAAATGACGTCACCCGCACCAAATGACGTCCGGCGCACCAAAGGACGCAGAACGCCCAAATCACGTACAAAACACCATATCACCTCATACAGACCTCACCTGACGTCATACCGACCAAATGACGTCACCCGCACCAAATGACGTCCGGCGCACCAAATGACGCAGAACGCCCCAAATCACGTACAAAACACCATATCACCTCATACAGACCTCACCTGACGTCATAACCGACCAAATGACGTCACCCGCACCAAAAGACGTCCGGCGCCCCAAAGGACGCAGAACGCCCCAAATCACGTAAAAAACACCATATCACCTCATACAGACCTCACCTGACGTCATACCGACCAAATGACGTCACCCGCACCAAATGACGTCCGGCGCACCAAAGGACGCAGAACGCCCCAAATCACGTAAAAAACACCATATCACCTCATACAGACCTCACCTGACGTCATACCGACCAAATGACGTCACCCGCACCAAATGACGTCCGGCGCACCAAAGGACGCAGAACGCCCCAAATCACGTAAAAAACACCATATCACCTCATACAGACCTCACCTGACGTCATACCGACCAAATGACGTCACCCGCACCAAATGACGTCCGGCGCACCAAAGGACGCAGAACGCCCCAAATCACGTAAAAAACACCATATCACCTCATACAGACCTCACCTGACGTCATACCGACCAAATGACGTCACCCGCACCAAATGACGTCCGGCGCACCAAAGGACGCAGAACGCCCCAAATCACGTAAAAAACACCATATCACCTCATACAGACCTCACCTGACGTCATACCGACCAAATGACGTCACCCGCACCAAATGACGTCCGGCGCACCAAATGACGCAGAACGCCCCAAATCACGTAAAAACACCATATCACCTCATACAGACCT
>NW_027638902.1:0-30902 GCF_951394365.1 Tetrao urogallus | reverse complement strand
TGAAAAGGGGCGATTTTGGGGTTTTTGGGGTCAGAATTTGGGGTGAAAAGGGGCGATTTTGGGGTTTTTGGGGTCAGAATTTGGGGTGAAAAGGGGCGATTTTGGGGTTTTTGGGGTCAGAATTTGGGGTGAAAAGGGGCGATTTTGGGGTTTTTTATGGGGTGATGGAGGAGATTTGGGGTGAAAAGGGGCGATTTTGGGGTTTTTGGGGTCAGAATTTGGGGTGAAAAGGGGGGATTTTGGGTTTTTTGGGGGGTGATGGAGGAGATTTGGGGTGAAAAGGGGCGATTTTGGGGTTTTTGGGGTCAGAATTTGGGGTGAAAAGGGGCGATTTTCTGGTTTTCTATGGGGTGGAGGAGATTTGGGGTGAAAAGGGGCGATTTTGGGGTTTTGGGGTCAGAATTTGGGGTGAAAAGGGGCGATTTTGGGGTTTTGGGGTCAGAATTTGGGGTGAAAAGGGGCGATTTTGGGGATTTTGGGGTCAGAATTTGGGGTGAAAAGGGGCGATTTTGGGGTTTTTTGGGGGGTGGTGGAGGAGATTTGGGGTGAAAAGGGGCGATTTTGGGGTTTTGGGGTCAGAGTTTGGGGTGAAAAGGGGCGATTTTGGGGTTTTCTATGGGGTGGAGGAGATTTGGGGTGAAAAGGGGGGATTTTGGGGTTTTTTATGGGGTGATGGAGGAGATTTGGGGTGAAAAGGGGCGATTTTGGGGTTTTGGGGTCAGAATTTGGGGTGAAAAGGGGCGATTTTGGGGTTTTTGGGTCAGAATTTGGGTTGAAAAGGGGCGATTTTGGGGTTTTTGGGGTCAGAATTTGGGGTGAAAAGGGGCGATTTTGGGGTTTTTGGGGTCAGAATTTGGGGTGAAAAGGGGCGATTTTGGGGTTTTCTATGGGGTGATGGAGGAGATTTGGGGTGAAAAGGGGCGATTTTGGGGTTTGGGGGTCAGAATTTGGGGTGAAAAGGGGCGATTTTGGGGTGTTTGGGGTCAAAAATTGGGGTGAAAAGGGGCGATTTTGGGGATTTTGGGGTCAGAATTTGGGGTGAAAAGGGGCGATTTTGGGGTTTTCTATGGGGTGATGGAGGAGATTTGGGGTGAAAAGGGGCGATTTTGGGGTTTTTGGGGTCAGAATTTGGGGTGAAAAGGGGCGATTTTGGGGTGTTTGGGGTCAAAAATTGGGGTGAAAAGGGGCGATTTTGGGGTTTTCTATGGGGTGATGGAGGAGATTTGGGGTGAAAAGGGGCGATTTTGGGGTTTTTGGGGTCAGAATTTGGGGTGAAAAGGGGCGATTTTGGGGTGTTTGGGGTCAAAAATTGGGGTGAAAAGGGGCGATTTTGGGGTTTTCTATGGGGTGATGGAGGAGATTTGGGGTGAAAAGGGGCGATTTTGGGGTTTTTTATGGGGTGGTGGAGGAGATTTGGGGTGAAAAGGGGCGATTTTGGGTTTTTTGGGGGTCAGAATTTGGGTTGAAAAGGGGCGATTTTGGGGTGTTTGTGGTCAGAATTTGGGGTGAAAAGGGGCGATTTTGGGGTTTTTGGGGGGTGATGGAGGAGATTTGGGGTGAAAAGGGGCGATTTTGGGGTTTTTGGGGTCAGAATTTGGGGTGAAAAGGGGCGATTTGGGGGTTTTCTATGGGGTGATGGAGGAGATTTGGGGTGAAAAGGGGCGATTTTGGGGTTTGGGGGTCAGAATTTGGGGTGAAAAGGGGCGATTTTGGGGTTTTTGTGGTCAGAATTTGGGGTGAAAAGGGGCGAATTTGGGGTGTTTGGGGTCAAAAATTGGGGTGAAAAGGGGCGATTTTGGGTTTGGGGGGTCAGAATTTGGGGTGAAAAGGGGCGATTTTGGGGTTTTTTTTGGGGGTGATGGAGGAGATTTGGGGTGAAAAGGGGGATTTTGGGGTTTTTGGGGTCAGAATTTGGGGTGAAAAGGGGCGATTTTGGGTTTGGGGGGTCAGAATTTGGGGTGAAAAGGGGCGATTTTGGGGTTTTTGGGGTCAGAATTTGGGGTGAAAAGGGTCGATTTTTGGTTTTTTGTGGTGTGATGGAGGAGATTTGGGGTGAAAAGGGGCGATTTTGGGGTTTTTGGGGTCAGAATTTGGGGTGAAAAGGGGCGATTTTGGGGTTTTTTGGGGGTTGATGGAGGAGATTTGGGGTGAAAAGGGGCGATTTTGGGGATTTTGGGGTCAGAATTTGGGGTGAAAAGGGGCGATTTTGGGGTTTTTTACGGGGTGGGGGAGGAGATTTGGGGTGAAAAGGGGCGATTTTGGGGTTTTTGGGGTCAGAATTTGGGGTGAAAAGTGGCGATTTTGGGGTTTTTTGGGGGGTGATGGAGGAGATTTGGGGTGAAAAGGGGCGATTTTGGGGTTTTTGGGTCAGAATTTGGGGTGAAAAGGGGCGATTTTGGGGTTTTTTGGGGGGTGATGGAGGAGATTTGGGGTGAAAAGGGGCGATTTTGGGGTTTTTGGGGTCAGAATTTGGGGTGAAAAGGGGCGATTTTGGGTTTGGGGGGTCAGAATTTGGGGTGAAAAGGGGCGATTTTGGGGTTTTTGGGGTCAGAATTTGGGGTGAAAAGGGTCGATTTTTGGTTTTTTGTGGTGTGATGGAGGAGATTTGGGGTGAAAAGGGGCGATTTTGGGGTTTTTGGGGTCGGAATTTGGGGTGAAAAGGGGCGATTTTGGGGTTTTTTGGGGGTTGATGGAGGAGATTTGGGGTGAAAAGGGGCGATTTTGGGGATTTTGGGGTCAGAATTTGGGGTGAAAAGGGGCGATTTTGGGGTTTTTGGGGTCAGAATTTGGGGTGAAAAGGGTCGATTTTTGGTTTTTTGTGGTGTGATGGAGGAGATTTGGGGTGAAAAGGAGCGATTTTGGGGTTTTTGGGGTCGGAATTTGGGGTGAAAAGGGGCGATTTTGGGGTTTTTTGGGGGTTGATGGAGGAGATTTGGGGTGAAAAGGGGCGATTTTGGGGATTTTGGGGTCAGAATTTGGGGTGAAAAGGGGCGATTTTGGGGTTTTTTACGGGGTGGTGGAGGAGATTTGGGGTGAAAAGGGGCGATTTTGGGGTTTTTGGGGTCCGAATTTGGGGTGAAAAGGGGGGATTTTGGGTTTTTTGGGGGGTGATGGAGGAGATTTGGGGTGAAAAGGGGCGATTTTGGGGTTTGGGGGTCAGAATTTGGGGTGAAAAGGGGCGATTTTGGGGTTTTTTATGGGGTGATGGAGGAGATTTGGGGTGAAAAGGGGCGATTTTGGGGTTTTTGGGGTCAGAATTTGGGGTGAAAAGGGGCGATTTTGGGTTTTTTGGGGGGTGATGGAGGAGATTTGGGGTGAAAAGGGGCGATTTTGGGGTTTGGGGGTCAGAATTTGGGGTCAATTGTGGCATTTTTGGGGTCTCTGTTTGAATTTGGGGGATTTGGGTTCAAATTTTGTGGTCATTTTGGGCCCTTTTGGGGGTTTGTGGGATTTGGGGTCAAAATTTGGGGCAAATTTGCGTATTTTTGGTGTCTCTTTCTGACCTGAGGGGAAAATTTGGGGTCAGTTTGGGCTTTTTTGGGATCTCTGTGCAACTTGGGTCAGAATTTGGGGTCATTTGGGGCTTTTTGGGGTCTCTTGTGGGATTCAAGTAGAAATTTTGGGGTCAATTTGGGTATTTTTTAACCGGAGTTTTTGGGGGCACCAAATTTGGGGTCAATTTGGGCTTTTTGGGGGTTGCGGGGGGCGAGAATTTGGGGTCACTTTGGGGCTTTTTGGGGTCTCTGTGGGATCGGGGGGTTTTTGGGGTGGAATTTGGGGTGAAAATGGGGCGATTTTGGGGTTCTCCCCACAGATTTTGGGCTCTTCCTGACCCACTCCGATGGCTCCATGTGGGTCTGCCCATCCTGGGGGCGTGGAGACGCCCAGAGCCAAGGCTGGCACCGAAGGAAGGTCAGTGAGGGGCGATATGGGGCGATATGGGGCGATATGGGGCGATATGGGGCGATATGGGGTCACTGTGGGGCAATATGGGGTCCATATGTTGCGATATGGGGTCGATATGGAGTCAAAATAGGGCGATATGGGGTGATATGGGGGTGATATGGGGTCGATCTGGTTTGATATGGGGTCGATATAAGGCGATATGGGTCGATATGGGGTGATAAGGGATCGATATGGGGCGATATGGGGCGATATGGGGTGATATGGGGTCCATATGGGGCGATATGGGGTCGATATGGGGTCGATATTTGGAGATATGGGGCGATATGGGGCGAAATGGGGTCGATATGGGGCGATATGGGGCGATATGGGTCGATATGGGGTCGAAATGGGGCGATATGGGGTGATATGGGGTCGATATGGGGCGATACGGGGCAAAATGGGGCGATATGGGGCGATATGGGGTCGATATGGGGTCGATATGGGGTCGATATGGGGCAAAATGGGGCAGATATGGGGCGATATGGGGCGATATCGGGTCGATATGGGGTGATATGGGGCGATATGGGGTCAATATGGGGTGATATGGGGTCGATATGGGTCAATTTGGGGTGGATGTGGGGCGATATGGGTCGATATGGGTGATATGGGGTCGATGTGTGGCGATATGGGGCGATATGGGGCGATACGGGGTCGATATGGGGCGATATGGGGTCGATATGGGGCGATATGGGGTCGATATGTTGCGATGGGGGGCGATATGGGGCGAAATGGGGTCGAAATGGGGCAGATATGGGGTAGATATGGCGTGATATGGGGCGATACGGGGCGATATGGGGTGATATGGGGTCGATATTTGGAGATATGGGGCGATTTGGGGCGATATGAGGTCAATATGAGACGATATGGGGTCGATATGGGGTCGATATGGGTCGATATGGGGCGATATGGGGCGATATGGGGCGATATGGAAGATATGGGGTGATATGGGAAGATATGGGGAGATATGGGGTGATATGGGGGCGATATGGGGCGATATGGGGCGATATGGGGGCGATATGGGGCGATATGGGGCGATATGGGGCGATATGGGGCGATATGGGGGCGATATGGGGCGATATGGGGTCAATATGGGGTCAATATGGGGCGATATGGGGCGATATGGGGTCGATATGGGGCGATATGGGGTGATATGGGTCGATATGGGGTGGATATGGGGTCATTATGGTGTCGATATGGGGTGATATGGGGCGATATGGGGCGATATGGGGTCGATATGGGGTCGATAAGGGGCGATATGGGGTCGATATGGGGTGATATGGGGCGATATGGGGACGATATGGGGTCGATATGGGGCGATATGGGATCGATATGGGGCGGTATGGGGCGATATGGGGCGATATGGGGAGATAAGTGGTCGATATGGGGCGATATGGGGTGATATGGGGCGATGTGGGGCGATATGGGGAGATATGAGGTCGCTATGGGGCGATGTGGGGCGATATGGATCGATATGGGGTCGATATGGGGCGATATGGGGTGATATGGGGCGATATGGGGTCGATATGGGGTCGATATGGGGCAATCTGGGGCAATATGGGTCGATATGGGGCGATATGGGGTGGATATGGGGCGATATGGGTCGGTATGGGACTATATGGGGTCGATATGAGGCACTATGGGTCGATATGGGGTGATATTGGGCGATATGGTGTCAATATGGGCCGATAAGGGGTCGATATGGGGCGACATGGGGTGATATGGGGTCGATATGGGGCGATCTGGGGGCGATATGGGGCGATATGGGGGCGATATGGGGGCGATATGGAGTGATATGGGGCAATATGCGTAGATATGGGGCGATATGGGGCGATATGGGGTCGATATGGGGCCATATGGGGCGATATGGGGCGATATGGGGCGATATGGGGCGATATGGGGGCAATATGGGGCGATATGGGGTCGATATGGGTCGATATGGGGTCGATATGGGGCGATATGGGGCGATATGGGTCGTTATGGGGCGATATGGGGGCGATATGGGGCGATATGGGGCGATATGGGGTCGATATGGGGCCATATGGGGCGATATGGGTCGACATGGGGCGATATGGGGCAACATGGGTCGTTATGGGGTGATATGGGGCGATATGGGGCGATATGGGGCGACATGGGGCGATATGGGGTCGATATGGGGCGATATGGGGCGATATGGGGCGATATGGGGCGATATGGGTTCAATATGGGATCAATATGGGGCGATATGGGGTCAATATGGGGCAATATGGGGCGATAAGCGGACAATATGGGGAGATATGGGCAATATAGGGTCGACATGAAGCGATATGGGGGCGATATGGGTCGGTATGGGGCGATATGGGGGGGATATGGGGTTGATATATGGCGATATGGGGTCAATATTGGGAGATATGAGTCGATATGGGAGTGATATGGGGCGATATGGGGCGATATGGGGCCATATGGGGCGATATGGGGCGATATGGGGCCGATATGGGGCGATATGGGGCGATATGGGGCGATGTGTGGCGATACGTGGCGATACGGGGTTAATATGGGTCGATATGGGGCGGTATGGGATGATGTGGGGGCGATATGGGGCGATCTGGGGCCGATATGGGGCCATATGGGCTCGATATGGGGGCAATATGGGGTCGATATGAGGAGATATGGGTCGATATGGGGCGATATGGGGTCGATATGGGGCGATGTGTGGCGATATGGGGTGATGTGGGGTGGATATGGGGTCAATATGGGGTGGATATGGGGCGATATGGGCTCGATATCGGACGATGTGGGGTGATATGGGGCGATGTGGGGCAATATGGGGTCGATGTGGGTCGATATGGGGCGATATGGGGCGATATGGGGTGAAATGTGGTCGATATGGGGTGAAATGGGGTCAATATTGGGAGATATGGGTCGATATGGGAGCGATATGGGGCAAAATGGGGCAATATGGGGCGATATGGAGTCGATATGGGTCGATATGTGGCGATATGGGGCGATATGGGGCGATATGGGGCTGGAATGGGGCCGATATGGGTCGATATGGGGCGATACGGGGCAATATGCGTAGACATGGGGCGATATGGGGTGACATGGGGCCATATGGGGCGATATGGGGCGATATGGGGTCGATATGGGGTCGATATGGGGTGATATGGGGCGATATGGGGTCAATATGGGGTGGATATGGGGCGATATGGGGTCGATATTGGTCGATGTGGGTCGATATAGGGCGATATGGGTTGATATGGGGCGATTCGGGTCGATATGGGGTCGATGTGGGGTCGATATGGGGCCGATATGGGGCGATACGGGGTGATATGGGGCGATATGGGGTCGATATGGGGCGATGTGTGGCGATAGGGGGTGATATGGGGCAATATGGGGCCGATATGGGGCGATACGGGGTTGATATGGGGCAATATGGGGGCGATATGGGGCGATATGGGTCAATATTGGGAGATATGAGTCGATATGGGGTCGATATGGGGCGATATGGGGCGATATGGGGCGATATGGGGAGATATGGGGTCGATATGGGGTAGATACGGGGTGGATATGGGGCGATATGGGGCGATATGGGGTCGATATGGGGGCGATATGGGGGCGATATGGGGGCGATATGGGGCGATATGGGGTGATAAGGGGCGATATGGGGCAATATGGGGACGATATGGGGCGATATGGGGCGATATGGGGTCGATATGGGGCGATATGGGGTCAATATGGGGCGATATGGGGTCGATATGGGGCCGATATGGGGAGATATGGGGAGATATTGGGAGATATGGGGCCGATATGGGGCGATATGGGGAGATATGGGGTCGATATGGGGTCGATATGGAGCGATATAGGGCGATATAGGCCAATATGGGGCAATATGGAGCGATATGTGGTCGATATGGGGGTGATATGGGGCGATATGGGTCGCTATGGGGTGATATGGGACGATATGGGGCCGATATGGGGCGATATGGGGCGATATGGGGTCGATATGGGTCGATATGGGGCGATATGGGGTCGATATGGGGTCGATATGGGGTCAATATGGGGTCAATATGGGGCGATATGGGGCGATATGGGGTCGATATGGGGCGATATGGGGTGATATGGGTCGATATGGGGTGGATATGGGGTCATTATGGTGTCGATATGGGGTGATATGGGGCGATATGGGGCGATATGGGGTCGATATGGGGTCGATATGGGGCGATATGGGTCGATATGGGGTCGATATGGGGCGATATGGGATCGATATGGGGCGGTATGGGGCGATATGGGGCGATATGGGAGATAAGTGGTCGATATGGGGCGATATGGGGTGATATGGGGCGATATGGGGCGATATGGGGTCGATATGAGGTCGCTATGGGGCGATGTGGGGCGATATGGATCGATATGGGGTCGATATGGGGCGATATGGGGCGATATGGGGCGATATGGGGCTGATATGTGGTCGATATGGGGTCCATATGGAGCGATATGGGGCGATATGGGGCGATATGGGGTCGATATGGGGCCATATGGGGCGATATGGGTCGACGTGGGGCGATATGGGGGCGATATGGGTTGATATGGGGCGATATGGGGCGATATGGGGCGATATGTGGTCGATATGGGGGTGATATGGGGCGATATGGGTCGCTATGGGGTGATATGGGACGATATGGGGCCGATATGGGGCGATATTGGATGATATGGGGTCGATATGGGTCGATATGGGGCGATATGGGGTCGATATGGGGTCGATATGGGGTCAATATGGGGTCAATATGGGGCGATATGGGGCGATAAGCGGACAATATGGGGAGATATGGTCAATATAGGGTCGACATGAAGCGATATGGGGGCGATATGGGTCGGTATGGGGCGATATGGGGGGGATATGGGGTTGATATATGGCGATATGGGGTCAATATTGGGAGATATGAGTCGATATGGGAGCGATATGGGGCGATATGGGGCCATATGGGGCCATATGGGGCGATATGGGTTGATATGAGGCGATATGGGGCGATATGGGGGCGATATGGGGCGATATGGGGTCAATATTGGGTCAATATGGGGCGATATGGGGTGATATGGGGTCGATATGGGGCGATATGGGGTGATATGGGTCGATATGGGGTGGATATGGGGTCATTATGGTGTCGATATGGGGTGATATGGGGCGATATGGGGCGATATGGGGTCGATATGGGGTCGATATGGGGCGATATGGGGACGATATGGGGTCGATATGGGGCGATATGGGATCGATATGGGGCGGTATGGGGAGATAAGTGGTCGATATGGGGCGATATGGGGTGATATGGGGTCGATATGGGGTGGATATGGGGTCATTATGGTGTCGATATGGGGTGATATGGGGCGATATGGGGTCGATATGGGGTCGATATGGGGCAATCTGGGGCAATATGGGTCGGTATGGGGTCGATATGGTGTCAATATGGGTCGATAAGGGGTTGATATGGGGCGACATGGGGCGATATGGGGTCGATATGGGGTCGATATGGGGCGATATGGGGCGATATGGGGTCGATATGGGGTGATATGGGGTGATATGGGGCGATATGGGGTGGATATGGGGTCATTATGGTGTCGATAAGGGGTTGATATGGGGCGACATGGGGCGATATGGGGTCGATATGGGGTCGATATGGGGCGATATGGGGCGATATGGGTTCCATATGGGATCAATATGGGGCGATATGGGGTCAATATGGGGCAATATGGGGCGATAAGCGGACAATATGGGGAGATATGGGCAATATAGGGTCGACATGAAGCGATATGGGGCGATATGGGTCGGTATGGGGCGATATGGGGGGGATATGGGGTTGATATATGGCGATATGGGGTCAATATTGGGAGATATGAGTCGATATGGGAGCGATATGGGGCGATATGGGGCGATATGGGGTCGATATGGGGCCGATATGGGGCGATATGGGGCGATATGGGGCGATGTGTGGCGATACGTGGCGATACGGGGTTAATATGGGTCGATATGGGGCGGTATGGGATGATGTGGGGGCGATATGGGGCGATCTGGGGCCGATATGGGGCCATATGGGCTCGATATGGGGGCAATATGGGGTCGATATGAGGAGATATGGGTCGATATGGGGCGATATGGGGTCGATATGGGGCGATGTGTGGCGATATGGGGCGATGTGGGGTGGATATGGGGTCAATATGCGTCGGTATAGGGTGGATATGGGGTCAATATGGGGTGGATATGGGGCGATATGGGCTCGATATCGGACGATGTGGGGTGATATGGGGCGATGTGGGGTCAATATGGGGTCGATGTGGGTCGATATGGGGCGATATGGGGCGATATGGGGTCGATATGGGGCGATATGGGGCGATATGGGGTGAAATGTGGTCGATATGGGGTGAAATGGGGTCAATATTGGGAGATATGGGTCGATATGGGAGCGATATGGGGCAAAATGGGGCAATATGGGGCGATATGGAGTCGATATGGGTCGATATGTGGCGATATGGGGCGATATGGGGCGATATGGGGCTGGAATGGGGCCGATATGGGTCGATATGGGGCGATACGGGGCAATATGCGTAGACATGGGGCGATATGGGGTGACATGGGGCCATATGGGGCGATATGGGGCGATATGGGGTCGATATGGGGTCGATATGGGGTGATATGGGGCGATATGGGGTCAATATGGGGTCAATATGGGGCGATATGGGGTCGATATTGGTCGATGTGGGTCGATATAGGGCGATATGGGTTGATATGGGGCGATTCGGGTCGATATGGGGTCGATGTGGGGTCGATATGGGGCCGATATGGGGCGATACGGGGTGATATGGGGCGATATGGGGTCGATATGGGGCGATGTGTGGCGATAGGGGGTGATATGGGGCAATATGGGGCCGATATGGGGCGATACGGGGTTGATATGGGGCAATATGGGGTCGATATGGGGCGATATGGGGTCGATATGGGGCGATATGGGGAGATATGGGGCAATATGGGGTCGATATGGGGCGATATGGGGCAATATGGGGGCGATATGGGGCGATATGGGTCAATATTGGGAGATATGAGTCGATATGGGGTCGATATGGGGCGATATGGGGAGATATGGGGTCGATATGGGGTTGATATGGGGGCGATATGGGGGCGATATGGGGCGATATGGGGCGATATGGGGTCGATATGGGGTGATAAGGGGCGATAAGGGGCAATATGGGGACGATATGGGGCGATATGGGGCGATATAAGGCCGATATGGGGTCGATATGGGGTGATAAGGGGCGATAAGGGGCGATCTGGGGACGATATGGGGCGATATGGGGCGATATGGGGTCGATATGGGGCGATATGGGGTCGATATGGGGCGATATGGGGTGATATGGGGCGATATGGGGTCGATATGGGGCCGATATGGGGAGATATGGGGAGATATTGGGAGATATGGGGCCGATATGGGGCGATATGGGGAGATATGGGGTCGATATGGGGTCGATATGGAGCGATATAGGGCGATATAGGCCAATATGGGGCAATATGGAGCGATATGTGGTCGATATGGGGGTGATATGGGGCGATATGGGTCGCTATGGGGTGATATGGGGCGATATGGGGCCGATATGGGGCGATATTGGAGGATATGGGGTCGATATGGGGCAATATGGGGCGATATGGGGTCGATATGGGGTCGATATGCGTCGACATGGGGCAATATGAGGCCAATATGGGGTCAATATGGGGCGATATGGGGCGATATGGGGCGATATGGGGCTGGAATGGGGCCGATATGGGGTCGATATGGGCAGATATAGGGTGATATGGGGCGATATGGGGCAATATGGGTCGACAAAGGGCAATATGAGGCCGATATGGGGTCGATACGTGGCGATATGGGGCGATATGGGTCGATATGGGGTCAATATGGGGCGATATGGGGCGATATGGGGCGATATGGGGCGATATGGGGTGAATATGGGGCGATATGGGTCGATATGGGGCCGATATGGGGAGATATGGGGAGATATTGGGAGATATGGGGTTGATATGGGGCGATATGGGGAGATATGGGGTCGATATGGGGTCGATATGGGGCGATATGGGGCGATATGGGGCGATATGGGCCAATATGGGGCAATATGGGGTCGATATGTGGTCGATATGGGGGTGATATGGGACGATATGGGGCCGATATGGGGCGATATGGGGCGATATGGGGCGATATGGGGCGATATGGGGCGATATGGGGTCGATATGGGGTCGATATGGGGCGATATGGGGCGATATGGGGTCGATATGGGGCGATATGGGGCGATATGGGGTCGATATGGGGCGATATGGGGTCTGTATGGGGCTATATGGGGCGATATGGGGTCGGTATGGGGTCGACGTTGGGCGATATGGGGCGATATGGGGCGATATGGGGTCAATATGGGGCGATATGGGGCGATATGGGGCGATATGGGGCGATATGGGGTGAATATGGGGCGATATGGGTCGATATGGGGCCGATATGGGGAGATATGGGGAGATATTGGGAGATATGGGGTTGATATGGGGCGATATGGGGAGATATGGGGTCGATATGGGGTCGATATGGGGCGATATGGGGCGATATGGGCCAATATGGGGCAATATGGGGTCGATATGTGGTCGATATGGGGGTGATATGGGACGATATGGGGCCGATATGGAGCGATATTGGATGATATGGGGCGATATGGGGCGATATGGGGCGATATGGGGTCGATATGGGGTCGATATGGGGCGATATGGGGTCGATATGGGGCGATATGGGGCGATATGGGGTCGATATGGGGCGATATGGGGCGATATGGGGTCGATATGGGGCGATATGGGGTCGGTATGGGGCGATACGGGGCGATATGGGGTCGATATGGGGCGATATGGGGCGATATGGGGTCAATATGGGGCGATATGGGGCGATATGGGGCGATATGGGGCTGGAATGGGGCCGATATGGGGTCGATATGGGCAGATATAGGGTGATATGGGGCGATATGGGGCAATATGGGTCGACAAAGGGCAATATGAGGCCGATATGGGGTCGATACGTGGCGATATGGGGCGATATGGGTCGATATGGGGTCAATATGGGGCGATATGGGGCGATATGGGGTGAATATGGGGCGATATGGGTCGATATGGGGCCGATATGGGGAGATATGGGGAGATATTGGGAGATATGGGGTTGATATGGGGCGATATGGGGAGATATGGGGTCGATATGGGGTCGATATGGGGCGATATGGGGCGATATGGGCCAATATGGGGCAATATGGGGTCGATATGTGGTCGATATGGGGGTGATATGGGACGATATGGGGCCGATATGGAGCGATATTGGATGATATGGGGCGATATGGGGCGATATGGGGCGATATGGGGTCGATATGGGGTCGATATGGGGCGATATGGGGTCGATATGGGGCGATATGGGGCGATATGGGGTCGATATGGGGCGATATGGGGCGATATGGGGTCGATATGGGGCGATATGGGGTCGGTATGGGGCGATACGGGGCGATATGGGGTCGATATGGGGCGATATGGGGCGATATGGGGTCAATATGGGGCGATATGGGGCGATATGGGGCGATATGGGGCTGGAATGGGGCCGATATGGGGTCGATATGGGCAGATATAGGGTGATATGGGGCGATATGGGGCAATATGGGTCGACAAAGGGCAATATGAGGCCGATATGGGGTCGATACGTGGCGATATGGGGCGATATGGGTCGATATGGGGTCAATATGGGGCGATATGGGGCGATATGGGGTGAATATGGGGCGATATGGGTCGATATGGGGCCGATATGGGGAGATATGGGGAGATATTGGGAGATATGGGGTTGATATGGGGCGATATGGGGAGATATGGGGTCGATATGGGGTCGATATGGGGTCGATATGGGGCGATATGGGGCGATATGGGGCGATATGGGCCAATATGGGGCAATATGGGGTCGATATGTGGTCGATATGGGGGTGATATGGGACGATATGGGGCCGATATGGGGCGATATGGGATGATATGGGGCGATATGGGGCGATATGGGGCGATATGGGGTCGATATGGGGTCGATATGGGGCGATATGGGGCGATATGGGGTCGATATGGGGCGATATGGGGCGATATGGGGTCGATATGGGGCGATATGGGGTCTGTATGGGGCTATATGGGGCGATATGGGGTCGGTATGGGGTCGACGTTGGGCGATATGGGGCGATATGGGGCGATATGGGGTCAATATGGGGCGATATGGGGCGATATGGGGCGATATGGGGCGATATGGGGTGAATATGGGGCGATATGGGTCGATATGGGGCCGATATGGGGAGATATGGGGAGATATTGGGAGATATGGGGTTGATATGGGGCGATATGGGGAGATATGGGGTCGATATGGGGTCGATATGGGGCGATATGGGGCGATATGGGCCAATATGGGGCAATATGGGGTCGATATGTGGTCGATATGGGGGTGATATGGGACGATATGGGGCCGATATGGAGCGATATTGGATGATATGGGGCGATATGGGGCGATATGGGGCGATATGGGGTCGATATGGGGTCGATATGGGGCGATATGGGGTCGATATGGGGCGATATGGGGCGATATGGGGTCGATATGGGGCGATATGGGGCGATATGGGGTCGATATGGGGCGATATGGGGTCGGTATGGGGCGATACGGGGCGATATGGGGTCGATATGGGGCGATATGGGGCGATATGGGGTCGATATGGGGCGATATGGGGTCGGTATGGGGCGATATGGGGTCGATATGGGGTCGACGTTGGGCGATATGGGGCGATATGGGGCAATATGGGGCGATATGGGTCGATATGGGGCCGATATGGGGAGATATGGGGCGATATGGGGAGATATGGGGTCGATATGGGGTCGATATGGGGCGATATGGGGCGATATGGGGCGATATGGGCCAATATGGGGCAATATGGGGTCGATATGTGGTCGATATGGGGGTGATATGGGACGATATGGGGCCGATATGGAGCGATATTGGATGATATGGGGCGATATGGGGCGATATGGGGCGATATGGGGTCGATATGGGGCGATATGGGGCGATATGGGGTCGATATGGGGCGATATGGGGCGATATGGGGTCGATATGGGGTGGATATGGGGCGATATGGGGTCGATATGGGGTCGATATGGGGCGATATGGGGCGATATGGGGCGATATGGGGTCGATATGGGGCGATATGGGGCGATATGGGGCGATATGGGGTCACTATGGGTTCTCTATTGGGTCTCTAAGTGGTTTTTATGTTTCTATGGGGTCTTTATGAGGTCTTACGGCATTTATGGGGTCTCTATGGTCTCTATGGGGTTGTATGGAGCTCTATGGCGTCTCTATGGGTCTCTATGGGTCTCCATGGGGCTCTGTGGATCTCTATGTGTCTCTATGGGTCTCTATGGGTCTCTATGGGGCTCTATGGGGCTCTATGGGGCTCTATGGGGTCTCTATGGGGCTCTATGTGTCTCTATGACGCTCTATGGGGCTCTATGGGGCTCTATGGGGCTGTATGGGTCTCTATGGGTCTCTATGGGGCTCTATGTGTCTCTATGGGGCTCTATGGGGCTCTATGGGGCTCTATGGGGCTCTATGGGGCTCTATGGGGCTCTATGTGTCTCTATGGGGCTCTATGGGGCTCTATGGGGCTCTATGGGGCTCTATGGGGCTCTATGGGGCTCTATGTGTCTCTATGGGGCTCTATGGGGCTCTATGAGTCTCTATGGGGCTCTATGGGGCTCTATGGGTCTCTATGGGGCTCTATGGGTCTCTATGGGTCTCTATGTGTCTCTATGTGTCTCTATGGGCCTCTACGGGTCTCTATGGGTCTCTATGGGGCTCTATGGGGCTCTATGGGGCTCTATGGGGCTCTATGTGTCTCTATGACGCTCTATGGGGCTCTATGGGGCTCTATGGGGCTGTATGGGTCTCTATGGGTCTCTATGGGGCTCTATGTGTCTCTATGGGGCTCTATGGGGCTCTATGGGGCTCTATGGGGCTCTATGGGGCTCTATGGGGCTCTATGTGTCTCTATGGGGCTCTATGGGGCTCTATGGGGCTCTATGGGGCTCTATGTGTCTCTATGGGGCTGTATGTGTCTCTATGGGGCTCTATGGGGCTCTATGAGTCTCTATGGGGCTCTATGGGGCTCTATGGGTCTCTATGGGGCTCTATGGGTCTCTATGGGTCTCTATGTGTCTCTATGTGTCTCTATGGGCCTCTACGGGTCTCTATGGGTCTCTATGGGGCTCTATGGGTCTCTATGGGGCTCTATGGGGTCTCTATGTGTCTCTATGTGTCTCTATGTGTCTCTATGGGTCTCTATGTGTCTCTATGTGTCTCTATGGGTCTCTATGGGTCTCTATGTGTCTCTATGGGGCTCTATGGGTCTCTATGGGGCTCTATGGGTCTCTATGGGGCTCTATGGGGCTCTATGGGTCTCTATGGGGCTCTATGGGGCTCTATGGCTCCCTATGGCTCCCCCTCCTCCCCCGCCCGTTCGCAGGTCTCCCAGCAGGGGGCGCTGTTGGGCCGTTTGGGGGCAGCGCTGGTGACGTCATCGCGGGACGGAAGCGTCCGCGTGTGGCACCCGAGGGGCGGGGCTCCGGTGAGGGGGGCGGGGCTTCACCGAGGGGGCGGGGCTTCATTGGGTGGCGTTTCCCCCCTCTACACCTTCAGGGGGCGGGGCTTTCGGGGGAGGGGGGCGTGGCCTCACCGAGTGGGCGGGGCTTCTTTGGGTTGTTCTTCCCTTCCTGTGGGGGAGGGGCTTATGGCAAGGGGCGGGGTTTAAGCAAAGGGGGCGGGGCTTCCTTGGGTGGCATTTGCCCTTGGGGGAGGGGCTTCACCGAGTGGGCGGGGCTTCATTGGCTGGTTCTAACCGCTGTGGGGGCGGGGTTTTTAGGAAGGGGCGGGGCTTAATCAAGGGGGCGGGGCCTCGTTGGGTGGTTCTTGTTCCTGGGGGTGGGGCTTAAATAAGGGTGCGGGGCCTCATTGGGTGGCGTTACCCCCCCCAACTCAGGGGGGCGGGGCTTTCGGGAGAAGGGGGGGCGGGGCTTAACCGAGTGGGCGGGGCTTCGTTGGATGGTTCTTATGTCTCTATGGGGGGGGGGTCTTATGGGAAGGGGTGGGGTTTAACCAAGGGGGCGGGGCCTCCTTTGGTGGTATTCACCCCTGGGGGAGGGGCTTAACCGAGGGGGCGGGGCTTCATTGGGTGGCGTTTTCCCCCCTCCACCTCGGAGGGGCGGGGGGGGGCTTTCGGGGGAAGGGGGCGGGGCTTAACCAAGTGGGCGGGGCTTCATTGGATGCTTCTTACCACTCTGGGGGCGGGGCTTAACCAAGGGGCGGGGTCTTTTTGGGTGGTTCCTGCCCTGGGGGAGGGGCTTAAATAAGGGTGCGGGGCCTCATTGGGTGGCGTTTCCTCCCCCCACCTCAGGGGGGCGGGGCTTTCGGGGAAGGGGGCGGGGCTTAACCGAGTGGGCGGGGCTTCTTTGGGTCGTTCTTAGCTCCCTGTGGGGGGGGGGGGGCTTATGGGAAGGGGCGGGGTTTAGCCAAGGGGGCGGGGCCTCCTTAGGTGGTGTTCGCCCCTGGGGGAGGGGCTTAACCGAGGGGGCGGGGCCTCATTGGTCGGTGTTCGCCCCCTGGGGGCGGGGCTTAACCGGGGGAGGGCGGGGCTTCGTAGGTGCCGTGTTTGCCTCCAGTTGGCCACCAGTTGCTCCCAGTTCAACCCAGTTGGCTACCAGTTCATCCCAGTTGGCCCCCAGTTGCTCCCAGTTCACCCCATTGGCCACCAGTTGCTCCAGATCATCCCAGTTGGCCACCAGTTGCTCCCATTTGCCCCCAGTTGCTCCCAGTTCACCCCATTGGCCACCAGTTCACCCCAGTATGCCACCAGTTGGCCACCAGTTGCTCCCAGTTCACCCAGTTGCCCACCAGTTGGCCACCAGTTGCTCCCAGTTCACCCCATTGGCCACCAGTTCACCCCACTTGCCCCCAGTTGCCCACCAGTTGCC
Organism: Tetrao urogallus; assembly: GCF_951394365.1. NCBI lineage: Eukaryota > Metazoa > Chordata > Aves > Galliformes > Phasianidae > Tetrao > Tetrao urogallus. The sequence goes on along the minus strand of NW_027638902.1, from coordinate 12,889 downwards.
CCCAATTGGCCACCAGTTGACCCCAGTTCAACCCAGTTGGCCACCAGTTGCCCCCAATTGGCCCCCAGTTCCTCCCAGTTGCTCCCAGTTGCCCCCAGTTGGCCACCAGTTTCCACCAGTTGGCCACCAGTTCCTCCCAGTTCACCCCATTGGCCCCCAGTTCATCCTAGTTGGCCACCAATTGCTCCCAGTTGGCCCCCAGTTGCCCCCAGTTCACCCCACTGGCCCCCAGTTCATCCCAGTTGGCCCCCAGTTGCTCCCAGTTCACCCCATTGGCCACCAGTTCATCCCAGTTCACCCCAGTTGGCCACCAGTTGACCCCAGTTCAACCCAGTTGGCCACCAGTTGCTCCCAGTTGCCCACCAGTTGCCCCCAATTGGCCACCAGTTGACCCCAGTTCAACCCAGTGGGCCACCAGTTGCCCCCAATTGGCCCCCAGTTCCTCCCAGTTGCTCCCAGTTGCCCCCAGTTGGCCACCAGTTTCCACCAGTTGGCCACCAGTTCCTCCCAGTTCACCCCATTGGCCCCCAGTTCATCCTAGTTGGCCACCAATTGCTCCCAGTTGCCCCCAGTTGCCCCCAGTTCACCCCACTGGCCCCCAGTTCATCCCAGTTGGCCCCCAGTTGCTCCCAGTTCACCCCATTGGCCACCAGTTCATCCCAGTATGCCACCAGTTGGCCACCAGTTGCTCCCAGTTCACCCCATTGGCCACCAGTTCATCCCAGTTGCCCCCAGTTGCTCCCAGTTGGCCCCCAATTGCTCCTAATTGGCCACCAGTTGCCCCCAGTTGCCCACCAATGCCCACCAGTAGCCCCCAGTTGCTCACCAGTAGCTCCCAGTTCACTCAGTTGCCCACCAGTTGTCCCCAGTTCACCCCATTGGCCACCAGTTTCCCCCAGTTGCTCCCAGTAGACCCCACTTCACCCCAGTTGGCCCCCAGTTCATCCCAGTTGGCCACCAGTTCAACCCAGTTGGCCACCAGTTGCTCCCAGTTCACCCCATTGGCCACCAGTAGCCTCCAGTTGGCCACCAGTTCACCCCAGTTGCCACCAGTTGCCCCCATGTTGCTCCCAGTTGCCCACCAGTTCAACCCAGTAGCCGCCAGTTGGCCCCCAGTTGGCTCCAGTTGCCCCCAGTTCACCCCAGTTTGCCCCCAGTTGCCCCCAATTGGTCACCAGTTGCCCCCAGTTCACCCCATGTTGCTCCCAGTTGCTCCCAGTTGCCCACCAGTTCAACCCAGTTGGCCCCCAGTTGCCCCCAGTTCACCCCACTGGCCAACAGTTCACCCCATTGGCCCCCAGTTGATCCCAGTTCACCCCAGTTGCCCACCAGTTGACCCCAGTTGCTCCCAGTTGGCCACCAGTTCAACCCAGTTGGCCACCAGTTGCTCCCAGTTCACCCCATTGCCCACCAGTTGCTCCAGATCATCCCAGTTGGCCATCAGTTGCTCCCAGTTGCCCCCAGTTGCTCCCAGTTGGCCACCAGTTGGCCACCAGTTGCTCCCAGTTCACCCCATTGGCCACCAGTTCACCCCACTTGCCCCCAGTTGCCCACCAGTTGCCCCCAATTGGCCACCAGTTGACCCCAGTTCAACCCAGTTGGCGACCAGTTCACCCCAATTGGTCCCCAGTTGCCCCCAGTTCACCCCAGTTGGCCCCCAGTTGCCCCTAATTGGCCCCCAGTTCCTCCCAATTGCTCCCAGTTGCTCCCAGTTCACCCCAGTTGGCCACCAGTTTCCACCAGTTGGCCACCAGTTGCTCCCAGTTCACCCCATTAGCCACCAGTTCATCCCAGTTGCCCCCAGTTGCTCCCAGTTCATCCTATTGGCCACCAGTTCATCCCAGTTGCTCCCAGTTGCTCCCAGTTGCTCCCAGTTCACCCCAGTTGGCCACCAGTTGCTCCCAGTTCACCCAGTTGGCCACCAGTTGCTCCCACTTGCCCCCAGTTGGTCACCAGTTGCTCCCAGTTGGCCACCAGTTCAACCCAGTTGGCCCCCAGTTGCTCCCAGTTCACCCCATTGGCCACCGGTTCATCCCAGTTGCCCACCAGTTCATCCCAGTTGCCCCCAGTTGGCCCCCAGTTGACCCCAGTTGCCCCCAGTTGGCCACCAGTTGCTCCCAGTTGGCCACCAGTTGCCCCCAATTGGCCACCAGTTCATCCCAGTTGGCCACCAGTTGCTCCCAGTTCACCCCATTGGCCACCAGTTGCTCCCAGTTGCCCCCAGTTGCCCCCAGTTGCCCCCAGTTGCCCCCTAGTTCCTCCCAGTTCCCCCCATTGCCCACCAGTTGCCCCCATTGTCCCCAACGGGAATCAGAGCGGTGGGCGGAGCTAACGGAGCGGGGCGTCGCCACCCGACCGGAAGTGGGCGTGTCCGCCCCCCGCTAAGCCCCGCCTCCCCACTTCCGGCAGCTCTCCCATTACCGTTGCCCCGCCCCCATCACCGCCATGGCGACGAGGCCACGCCCCTCGCCCGACGCCGCGCCCGGATTGGCTGTGGGCGACGAAGGGGGGCGGGTCTACATCCTGCGCTGGGACACGCCCACTGCTTGAAGCCACGCCCCATCTGGGATCCAAGCCACGCCCCTTTCTCTGCCCCTGTAATCAGCATCCAATAAAGACCTTTGGCTCCGCCTCCTTGTCGTGACGTCACCGACGTGGCCACGCCCCCCCCCCATTGGACGTCTCAGTCGTAGCCAAAGTGCTGCCTCATTTGCATAACCACGCCCCCACTGTGTCCCTATGGGTCCCTATGGGTCTCTGTGGGTCTCTATGGGGGCTCTATCGGGCTCTATGTGGTTTCTATGGGTCTCTATGGGTCCCCATGGGTCTCTATGGGTCTCAGTGGGTCCCTATGTGTCCCTATGGGGTTTCTATGGGTCTCTGTGGGTCTCTATGGGTCTCTATGGGTCTCTGTGGGTCCCTATGGGTCCCTATGGGTCTCTATGGGGCTCTATGGGTCCCTATGAGTCTCTATGGGGCACAATGGGTCACTGCGGGTCTTTATGCAGTTCCTATGGGGTCTCTATGGGGTCTCTATGGGGCTCTATGGGTCCCTATAGATCTCCATGGGTCTCTGTGTGTCTCTATGGGTCTCTATGGGTCTCTATGGGTCTCTATGGGTCCCTATGGGGCACAACAGTCTCTATGGATCTCTATGTGGTTTGTAGGATCGTTATGGGTCCCTATGCATCTCCATGCATCTCTATGGGTCCCAATGGGTCCCTATGGGTCTCTATGGTCCCTATGGGTCTCTATGGGTCCCAATGGGTCCCTATGGGTCTCTATGGGTCCCTATGGGTCTCTATGGGTCCCAATGGGTCCCTATGGGTCCCTATGGGTCCCTATGGTTCTCTATGGGTCTCTATGGGTTCCTATGGGTCCCTATGGGTCCCTATGGGACTCTATGGGTCCCTATGTGTCCCTATGGGGTTTCTATGGGTCTCTATGGGTCTGTATGGGTCCCTATGAGTCTCTACGGGGGACAATGGGTGCCTATGGGTCTTTATGGAGTTCCTATGGGTCTCTATGGGGCTCCATGGGGCTCTATGGGTCTCAATGGGTCGCTATGGGTCTCTATGTGTCCCTATGGGTCTCCATAGGTCCCTATGGGTCTCTATGGGTCTCTAAGGGTCTCTATGGGTCTCTATGGGTCCCTATGGGTCCCTATGGGTCTCTATGAGGCACAATGGGTCCCTGTGGGTCTTTATGCAGTTCCTATGGGTCTCTATGGGGTCTCTATGGGTCTCTATGGGTCTCTATGGGTCCCTATAGATCTCCATGGGTCTCTGTGTGTCTCAATGGGTCTCTGGGGTCTGTGTGGGTCCCTATGGGTCTCTATGGGGCACAACATTCTCTATGGATCTCTATATGGCTTATAGGATCTTTATGGGTCCCTATGCATCTCCATGTGTCTCCATGGGTCCCTACGGGTCCCTATGCGTCTCTATGGGTCTCTATGGGTCCCTATGGATCCCCATGGGTCCCTATGGGTCTCTATGGGTCTCTATGGGTCCCTATGGGTCTCTATGGGGTCTCTATGGGGTCTCTATGGGGCTTTATGGGTTTCTATGGGTCTCTATGGATTTCTATGGGTCCGTATGAAGCTCTATGGGTCTCTATGGGTTCCTATTGGTCTCTATGGGTCTGTATAGGTCCCTATGGGTCTCTATGGGGCACAATGGGTCTCTATGGGTCTGTATGGGTCCCTTTGGGTCTCTGTGGGTCCCTATGGGTCTCTGGGGTCTCTATGGGTCTCTGTGGGTCTCTGGAGTCTCTATGGGTCTCTATGGTTCCCTATGGGTCCCCATGAGTTGCTATGGGTCCCTATGGGTCTCTGTGGGGCACAACAGTCTCTATGGATCTCTATGTGGTTTATAGGATCGTTATGGGTCCCTATGCATCTCCATGCGTCTCTATGGGGCACAATGGGTCCCTATGGGTCTCTATGGGTCCCAATGGGTCCCTATGGGGTCTCTATGGGTCCCTATCTGTCCCTATGGGTCCCTATGGGTCTCTATGGGCCCCTACGGGTCTCTATGGGTCTCTATGGGGCTCTATGGGTCTCTATGGGTCCCTATGGGTCTCTATGGGGCTCTATGAGTCACCATGGGTCCCTATGGGTCTTTGTGGGTCTCTGGGGTCTCTATGGGTCCCTATGGGTCTCTATGGGTCCCTATGGGGCGGCCAACTCCCCCCATTGCCCCACAAGGCCTGTGTCCCATTGCCCCCATTGACCCCAATGACGACACGGAGGCGGATTTGGGATTCGGGAGGGGGGGGGAGGAAGCCGAGCTTCATTGTGGGTCAAAGTTGAAAGTTCAAAGGTCAAAGGTCAGTCCCTCCACGTGACCTCCACCTCATCCGTGCGGTACCTGAGGGGACAGCAGCGTCAGCACGGCCCCACTGACCCCATTGACCCCATGGACCCCATTGACCCCATTGACCCCATTGACCCCATTGATCCCATTGAACCCCACTGACCCCATTGACCCCATTGACCCCATTGACCCCATTGATCCCATTGAACCCCACTGACCCCATTGACCCCATTGACCCCATTGACCCCATTGATTCCATTGACCCCACTGACCCCATTGACCCCATTGACCCCATTGACCCCACTGACCCCATTGACCCAATTGACCCCATTGACCCCATTGACCCCATTGATCCCATTGAACCCCACTGACCCCATTGACCCCATTGACCCCATTGACCCCACTGACCCCATTGACCCCATTGACCCCATTGACCCCATTGATCCCACTGACCCCATTGATCCCATTGACCCCATTGATCCCATTGACCCCATTGATCCCATTGATCCCATTGACCCCAATGTCTCCATTGACCCCATTGATCCCACTGACCCCAATGTTCCCATAGACCCCATTGATCCCATTGACCCCATTGACCCCATTGACCCCACTGACCCCATGGACCCCACTGACCCCATTGACCCCATAGACCCCATTGACCCCAATGTCCCCATTGACCCCATTGATCCCATTGATCCCACTGACCCCATAGACCCCAATGTCCTCATTGACCCCATTGATCCCATTGACCCCAATGTCCCCAATCTTCCCTGTGATCCCATTGACCCCAATATCCTCACTGACCCCATTGCCCCCACTGACCCCATTGACCCCATTGACCCCATGGACCCCATGGACCCCATTGACCCCATTGACCCTATTGACACAATTGACCCCAATACCCCCATAGACCCCATTGATCCCATTGAGCCCATAGACCCCATTGACCCCATTGATCCCATGGACCCCATGGACCCCATTGACCCCATTGATCCCATTGACCCCATTGATCCCCATGGACCCCATGGACCCCATTGACCCCACTGACCCCATTGACCCCATTGATCCCATTGACCCCATTGACCCCACTGACCCCATTGATCCTATTGACCCCATTGATCCCATTGATCCCATGGACCCCATTCACCCCATAGACCCCATAGACCCCATTGATCCCCATTGATCCCATAGACCCCATTGATCCCAGTGACCCCAATGTCCCCATTGATCCCATTGACCCCAATGCACCCCATTGACCCCATTGGTCCCAATGTCCCCATTGATCCCATAGATCCTCATTGACCCCATGGACCCCAGTGTCCCCATTGATCCCATTGACCCCACTGATCCCATTGATCCCAATGTCCCCATTGACCCCAATGACCCCATAAACCCCAAAGTCCCCACTGACCCCATAGACCCCATAGACCCCAATGTCCCCATTGACCCCATTGATCCCATTGACCCCAATGTCCCCAATCTTCCCTGTGATCCCATTGACCCCAATATCCTCACTGACCCCATTGCCCCCATTGACCCCAATGACCCCATTGGCCCCATTGGCCCTATTGCTCCCATTCACCCCATAGCCCCCCTGCCCCCAATGTCCCCATTGACCCCAATCTCCCAAATGATCCCATTGCTCCCAATGCTCCCATAGACCCCACTGACCCCATAGACCCCAATGCCCCCATTGACCCCATTGATCCCATTGACCCCATTGATCCCATTGACCCCAATGTCCCCATTGACCCCATTGCCCCTATTGACCCCAATGCCCCCCTTGACCCCATTGACCCCAATGCCCTCATTGCCCCTATTGACCCCAATGTCCCCCTTTACCCCATTGCCCCCATTGACCCCACAGACCCCGCTGCCCCCATTGACCCCAATCTCCTCATTGACCCCATCGACCCCAATGCCCCACTGACCCCATTGACCCCAATGCCCCCATTGACCCCATTGCCCCCATTGCCCCTATTGACGCCATTACCCCATTGACCCCAATCTCCCCATTGACCCCATTTCCCCCAATGAACCCAATGTCCCCCTTGACGCCATTGACCCCAATGCCCCCATTGACCCCATAAACCCCACCGACCCCATAGACCCAATGCCCCCCTAGACCCCGTTGATCCCAATGTCCCCCCTTGACCCCACTGCCCCCATTGACCCCATTGCCTCTATTGACCCCAATGTCCCCACTGACCTCACCGACCCCAATGCCCCCATTGCCCCTATTGACCCCAATGTCCCCCTTGACCCCATTGTCCCCATTGACCCCACAGACCCCGCTGCCCCCATTGACCCCAATATCCTCACTGACCCCATTGCCCCCAAAGACTCCATAGGCCCCATTGACCCCATTGCCCCTATTGACCCCAATGCCCCCCTTGACCCCATTGACCCCAACGTCCCCCTTTACCTCATTGCCCCCATTGACCCCACAGACCCCGCTGCCCCCATTGACCCCAATCTCCTCATTGACCCAAATGACCCCATTGCCCCTATTGACCCCAATTTCCCCCTTGACCCCATTGCCCCTATTGACGCCATAAACCCCATTGACCCCAATCTCCCTATTGACCCCAATGTCCCCCAATGACCCCATAAACCCCACCGATCCCATAGACCCAATGCCCCCCTAGACTCCGTTGATCCCAATGCCCCCATTGACCCTATTGACCCCAATGTCCCCTGTTGACCCCATTGCTCCCATTTCCCCTATTGACCCCAATGTCCCTCTTGACCCCAATGTCCCCATTGCTCCTATTGCCCCCAATGCCCCCCTTGACCCCAATGCCCCCATTGCCCCCATTGACCCCAATGTCCCCCTTGACTCCACTGCCCCCATTGACCCCCTTGACCCCATTGTCCCCATTGTCCCCATTGTCCCCAATGTCCCCATTGACCCCACTGACCCCAATGCCCCCATTGGCCCTATTGATTCCAATGTCCCCTGTTGACCCCATTGCCCCCAAAGACTCCATAGGCCCCATTGCCCCCATTGCCCCCATTGATCCCAATGCCCCCATTGCCCCTATTGACCCCAATGTCCCCCTTTACCCCATTGCCCCCATTGACCCCACAGACCCCGCTGCCCCCATTGACCCCTTATATCCTCACTGACCCCAATGTCCCCTTTGACCCCATTGACCCAAATGACCCCATTGCCCCTATTGACCCCAATTTCCCCCTTGACCCCATTGCCCCTATTGACGCCATAAACCCCATTGACCCCAATCTCCCTATTGACCCCAATGTCCCCAATGACCCCATAAACCCCACCGATCCCATAGACCCAGTGCCCCCCTAGACCCCGTTGATCCCAATGCCCCCATTGACCCCATTGCCCCTATTGCCCCTATTGACTCCACTGCCCCCATTGCCCCCGTTGACCCCCATGTCCCCCTTGACCCCATTGCCCCCGTTGACCCCACAGACCCCGCTGCCCCCACTGACCCCAATATCCTCACTGACCCCAAAGACTCCATAGGCCCCATTGACCCCATTGCCCCCATTGACCCCATTGCCCCCATTGACCCCAATGCCCCCATTGCCCCCATTGACCGCAATGTCCCCCTTGACCCCATTGCCCCCATTGACCCCAATGTCTCCCTTGACCCCATTATCCCTATTGACCCCACAGACCCCGCTGCCCCCATTGACCCCAATCTCCTCATTGACCCCATTGACCCCAATGCCCCACTGACCCTATTGACCCCAATGTCCCCCTTGACCCCATTGACCCCAGTGTCCCCCTTGACTCCACTGCCCCCATTGACACCATTGCCCCTATTGCCCCTATTGACTCCACTGCCCCCATTGCCCCCATTGCTGCCATTGACCCCAATGTCCCCCTTGACCCCATTGCCCCCGTTGACCCCACAGACCCCGCTGCCCCCACTGACCCCAAATCCCACCTCTGCGTGATGCCGGAGTCCCGGATCTCCGTTATCTGCCCGCTGCGCAGCATCTCCCATCCGGCCTGAGCGATCATCGCCCCGTTGTCCACGCAGAACCTGCGCCCATATTCACCCCATTGAGACCCCATTGAGACCCCACTGACCCCATTGAGAACCCATTGACCCCACTGAGACCCCACTGAGACCCCATTGAGACCCCACCGACCCCATTGAAACCCCATTGACCCCATTGAGACCCCATTGACCCCACTGAGACCCCACTGACTCCACTGAGACCCCACCGACTCCATTGAAACCCCATTGACCCCATTGAGACCCCATTGATCCCATGCAGATCCCAATGACCCACTGAGACCCCATATAGACCCCACCGACCCCATTCACTCCATTGACCCCATTGGCCCCATTGAGACCCCACTGACCCCAATGACCCCATTGAGACCCCATTGACCCACTGAGACCCCACTGAGACCCCATTGAGACCCCACTGACCCCATGGAGACCCCATTGATCCCATTGAGACCCCACTGAGACCCCACTGACCCCATTGAGACCCCATTGATCCCATTGAGACCCCACTGACCCCATTGAGACCCCATTGAGATCCCACTCACCCCATTGAAACCCCATTGATCCCATTGACCCCACTGAAACCCCAGTGACCCTTCTGAATCCCATCTGACCCCACTGACCCCACTGACACCCCACTGACCCCATTGAGACCACACTGACCCCATGGAGACGCCACTGACCCCACTGAGAACCCACTGACCACATTGAAACCCCATTGATCCCATTGAGACCCCATTGATCCCATTGAAACCCCACTGACCCCATTGAAACCCCATTGATCCCATTGACCCCACTGAGACCCCATTCAGACCCCACTGACCCCATGCAGACCCCATTGATCCCACTGAGACCCCATTGACGCCATTGAAACCCCATTGACCCCATTGAGACCCCATTGACCCCACTGAGACCCCATTGACCCCATTGAGACCCCATTGATTCCATTGAGACCCCATTGATCCCATTGAGACCCCACTGACCCCATTGAGACCCCATTGATCCCATTGAGACCCCACTGACCCCATTGAGACCCCACTGACCCCATTGAGACCCCATTGATCCCATTGAGACCCCACTGACCCCATTGAGACCCCATTGATCCCACTGACATCCCACTGACCCTATTAAGACCCCACTGACCCCATTGAGACCCCACTGACCCCATTGAGACCCCATTGATCCCATTGAGACCCCACTGACCCCATTGAGACCCCACTGACCCCATGGAGACCCCACTGATCCCATTGAGACCCCATTGACCCCATTGAAACCCTATTGACCCCACTGAGACCCCATTGACCCCACTGAGACCCCATTGACCCCATTGAGACCCCATTGATCCCATTGAGACCCCACTGACCCCATTGAGACCCCATTGATCCCACTGACATCCCACTGACCCTATTAAGACCCCACCGACCCCATTGAAACCCCACTGATCCCATTGAGACCCCATTGATCCCATGGAAACCCCACTGACCCCATTGAGACCCCATTGACCCCATTGAGACCCCATTGATCCCACTGAGACCCCAATGACCCACTGAGACCCCATATAGACCCCACTGACCCCATTGACCCCATTGAGACCCCATTGACCCCACTGAGACCCCACCGACCCCATTGAAACCCCATTGATCCCATTGAGACCCCATTGATCCCATGCAGATCCCAATGACCCACTGAGACCCCATTGAGACCCCATTGAGACCCCACTGAGATCCCACTGACCCCATTGAAACCCCATTGAGACCCCACTGAGACCCCATTGAGACCCCATTGAGACCCCACTGACCCCATTGAGACCCCATTGAGACCCCACTGACCCCATTGAAACCCCAGTGACCCTACTGAATCCCATCTGACCCCACTGACCCCACTGACACCCCACTGACCCCATTGACACCCATCTGACCCCATTGAGACCCCGCTGACCCCATTAAGACCCCATTGGCCACATTGAGACCCCATTGACCCCACTGAGACCCCATTGACCCCACTGAGACCCCACCGACCCCATTGAGACCCCATTGACCCCATTGAGACCCCATTGATCCCATGCAGATCCCAATGACCCACTGAGACCCCATATAGACCCCACCGACCCCATTGACCCCATTGAGACCCCACTGACCCCACGGAAACCCCGCTGACCCCACTGTCACCCCATTGAGACCCCACTGACCCCATGGAAACCTCATTGACCCCATTGAGACCCCATTGACCCCATTGACCCCACAACCCCCCCGACCCCATAGACCCCCCTGACCCCATAACACCACTGACCCCATACACCCCACAACACCCTTGACCCCATAACCCTATTGACCCCATACGCCACAGTGACCCCACTTCCCCCATAACCCCCCTGACCCCACTGACCCCCCTCCCCCCATTGACCCCATAACCCCCGCAACCCCATAACCACATTGACCCCACAGACCCCATTGACCCCACTGACCCCATAACCCCCCCCGGCTACATAGACCCCAAAACCCCCCCAACCCCATAAGCCCCCCCTGACCTCACAACCCCCCCGACCCCACAACCCCCCCGACCCCATAACCCCCCCCTGACCCCACAACCCCCCTGACCCCATAACCCCCCTTGACCCCATAACCCCCCCCAACCCCATAACCCCATTGACCCCACAACCCCCCCTGACCCCATAACCCCCCCGACCCCATACACCCCACTGACCCCACAACCCCCCCCGATCCCATAACCCCACTGACCCCATTGTCCCCACTGACCCCACAACCCCCCTGACCCCATACACCCCACTGACCCCATACACCCCACAACCCCACAACCCCATAACCCCAGTGACCCCATAGACCCCATTGAACCCCCAGACCCCACAACCCCCCTGACCCCACAACCCCAACCCCATAAACCCCCCCCTGACCCCACAACCCCCCTGACCCCATATACCCCACTGACCCCATAGACCCCACAAGCCCCCCGGCCCCACAACCCCACTGACCCCATAGACCCCATTGACCCCACTGACCCCCCCCGGCCCCACAACCCCACTGACCCCATAGACCCCACTGACCCCACAACCCCCCCCTACCCCATAAACCCCCCCCGACCCCATAACCCCCCCTGACCCCATAACCCCCCCCGACCCCATAATCCCCCCGGACCCCACAACCCCCCTGACCCCACAACCCCACTGACCCCATACACCCCCCTGACCCCAGTTACCCCACACCCCCCCGGCCCCATAACCCCCCCGTGACCCCACAACCCCCCCTGACCCCACTGACCCCATAGACCCCATTGACCCCACTGACCCCACAACCCCCCCGGCCCCACAACCCCCCTGACCCCATTGACCCCATTGAACCCCCTGACCCCACAACCCCCCCCCGACCCCATAAACCCCCCTCTGACCCCATAACCCCCCCCCGACCCCATAGACCCCCTGACCCCTTAACCCCCTAACCCAATAACCCCCCCTAACCCCCCCTGACCCCACAACCCCGTAACCCCATAACCCCCTAACCCCATAACCCCATTGACCCCATAACCCCCCCCCGACCCCATTGACCCCCCTGACCCCACAACCCCGACTCCATAACTCCCCCTGACCCCACAACCACCCTGACCCCACTGACCCCACTGACCCCACACCCCCCCCGGTCCCACAACCCCACTGACCCCATAGACCCCACTGACCCCCCCTGACCCCCCCCGACCCCATAACCCCACTGACCCCATACACCCCACTGACCCTATAGACCCCACAACCCCCCCGACCCCATAACCCCACTGACCCCATAACCCCCCTGGCCCCATAACCCCATTGACACTATAGACCCCACTGACCCCATTGACCCCATTGTCCCCACTGACCCCACAACCCCCCTGACCCCATAACCCCACTCACCCCACTGATCCTATACACCCCATTGACCCCACTGACACCACAACGCCCCCGACCCCATAATCCCATTGACCATATAACCACATTGACCCCACTGACCCCATAACCCCCCCTGACCCCATAGACCCCACAACCCCCCCGACCCCATAACCCCAATGATCCCATACACCCCACAACCCCCC
>NW_027638903.1:0-1000 GCF_951394365.1 Tetrao urogallus | reverse complement strand
CCCCCATCCCGCTCTTAACCCCCATCCCCCCCAAATCTCCCTGACCCCCCCCTCACCCCCCCCATGTCGCTGTGTTGCTGTGTCGTGTCATTGTGTCGTTGTGTCGTCGTGTCGCTGTGTCGCTGTGTCGCTGTTGTATCAGTGTCATTGTGTTGCTGTGTCGTTGTGTTGCTGTTGTATCATTGTGTTGTGTCGTTGTGTCACTGTCGTGTTGCTGGTGTCGCTGTGTCGCTGTTGTATCATTGTGTTGTGTCGTTGTGTCACTGTCGTGTTGCTGTGTCGTTGTGTCGCTGTTGTATCATTGTGTTGTGTCGTTGTGTCACTGTCGTGTCGCTGTGTTGTTGTGTCGCTGTTGTATCAGTGTCGTGTTGCTGTGTCACTGTTGTATCAGTGTCGTTGTGTTGCTGTGACACTGTTGTATCAGTGTCATTGTCGCTGTGTCGCTGTTGTATCAGTGTCGTTGTGTCACTGTGTCGCTGTTGTATCAGTGTCATTGTGTCGTGTCGCTGTGTCGCTGTTGTATCATTGTGTTGTGTCGTTGTGTCACTGTCGTGTCGTTGTGTCGCTGTGTCGCTGTTGTATCATTGTGTTGTGTTGTTGTGTCACTGTTGTGTCGTTGTGTCGCTGTGTCACTGTTGTATCATTGTGTTGTGTCGTTGTGTCACTGTCGTGTTGTTGTGTCGCTGTGTCCGCTGTTGTATCATTGTGTTGTGTCGTTGTGTCACTGTCGTGTTGTTGTGTCGCTGTGTCGCTGTTGTATCATTGTGTTGTGTCGCTGTGTCACTGTTGTATCATTGTGTTGTGTCGTTGTGTCGCTGTTGTGTCGTTGAGTCGCTGTGTTGCTGTTGTATCATTGTGTTGTGTCGTTGTGTCACTGTCGTGTCGTTGTGTCGTTGTGTCGCTGTTGTATCATTGTGTTGTGTCGTTGTGTCGCTGTTGTGTCGTTGTGTCACTGTGTCGCTGTTGTATCATTGTGTTGTGTCATTGTGTCACTGTTGTG
>NW_027638904.1:0-41543 GCF_951394365.1 Tetrao urogallus | reverse complement strand
GCCCCCATTCGCTCGCTCTCCACCAATCGCAGAGCTCGGACCTTCTATTCTGCCCAGCAACGCGCGAAGTCGTCCTTCCTATTGGTTCTCGCTGCAGCCAATCACCACTCGGCGGCGCCGCGCATGCGCCCTCCCCACCCGTCCCGCTGCTGCCGTGGGAGCGGCGCGCCGCCATTTGCAATCATTAACGACGTTTGTTAATTAAAACGGGCCGAAATTGAGGCGAATTTCACCAAAAACAACGCCAGAAAAAAAACGTGGCACCGCAAAGTCCCCAAATCGCCGATTTTGGCCCCAAATTCCCCATTTTTTACCCCCAAAATCCCCAAATCGCCACTTTGGGCCCCAAATCGGCTCTTTTTGGCCCCAAAATCCCCATTTTCACCCCAAATTCCGGCCCCAAATCCCCAAAATCGGAACCATTTGCCCAAAATCGCCACTTTGGGCCCCAAAGCTGCTTTTGTTTGCCCCAAAATCGCCTTTTTTGGCCCCAAATCGCAACTTCCTGCTCCCCAAAGCTGCTTTTTTGGCCCCAAAATCGACATCTTCCCACCCAAAATCGTCACTTTTGGCCCCAAATCTCCTTTTTTGGCCCCAAAATCCCCATTTTTGGCCCCAAAATCCACCCCAAAATCCCCAAATCCGAACCTTTTCCCCCCAAATCCCCATTTTTGACCCCAAAATCAGCCACAAAATCCCCAAATCGCCACTTTGGGCCCCAAATCTCCTTTTTTTTGGCCCCAAAATCCCCATTTTCACACCAAAATCCGCCCCAAAAGCCCCAAATCGGGACCTTTGGCCCCAAATCTGCTCTTATTTGCCCCCCAAATCCCCATTTTCACCCCAAAATCAGCCCCAAAAGCCCCAAATCGGGACCTTTGACCCCAAAATCGCCAACTTTCACCCCAAAATCCGCCCCCCTAAAGCCCCAAATCGCCACTTTGGGCCCCAAATCTGCTCTTTTTGGCCCCAAAATCCCCATTTTTGACCCCAAAATCCGCTCCAAAAGCCCCACGTCAGAACTTTTTGCCCCAAATCTCCTTTTTTTGCCCCCAAATCCCCATTTTCACCCCAAAATCAGCCCCAAAAGCCCCAAATCCGCACTTTTTGCCCCAAATCTGCTCTTTTTTGCCCCCAAATCCCCATTTTCACCCCAAAATCGGCCCCAAAATCCCCAAATCGGGACCTTTGACCCCAAAATCGCCAAATTTCACCCCAAAATCCGCCCCCAAAAAGCCCCAAATCGCCACTTTGGGCCCCAAATCTGCTCTTTTTGGCCCCAAAATCCCCATTTTCACCCCAAATTCCGGCCCCAAAACCCCCAAATCCCAACTTTGGGCCCCAATTCCGCCCTTCTGGGGCCCCAAATCCACACTTTGGGCCCCAAAATCCCCATTTTCACCCCAAAATCCGCCCAAAAAGCCCCCAAATTGGGACCTTTTACCCCCAAAGCTGCTTTTGTTTGCCCCAAAATCGACATTTTCCCACCCAAAATCGTCACTTTGGGCCCCAAATCTCCTTTTTTGCCCCAAAATCCACATTTTCACCCCAAAATCCACCCCCAAAAAGCCCCAAATCGCCACTTTGGGCCCCATATCTGCTCTTTTTGGCCCCAAAATCCCCATTTTCACCCCAAATTCCAGCCCCAAAAACCCCAAATCCCAACTTATGGCCCCAATTCCAACCTTCTGGGGCCCCAAATCCCAACTTTGGGCCCCAAAATCCCCATTTTTCACCCCAAAATCAGCCCCAAAAGCCCCAAATCCCAACTTCTTGGTCCCAAAATCGGGATGTTTTGCCCCAAAATCCGTCCCCAAAATCCCCAAATCGGGACCTTTGACCCCAAAATCGCCAACTTTCACCCCAAATTCCGCCCCCAAAAAGCCCCAAATCGCCACTTTGGGCCCCAAATCTGCTCTTTTTGGCCCCAAAATCCCCATTTTTGACCCCAAAATCCGCTCCAAAAGCCCCAAGTCCGAACTTTTTGCCCGAAAGCTGCTTTTTTTTGCCCCCAAAATCCCCATTTTCACCCCAAAATCCACCCCAAAAGCCCCAAATCGGGACCTTTGGCCCCAAAATCCCCATTTTTCACCCCAAAATCAGCCCCAAAAGCCCCAAATCCCAACTTCTTGGTCCCAAAATCGGGACGTTTTGCCCCAAAATCCGTCCCCAAAATCCCCAAATCGGGACCTTTGGCCCCAAAATCGCCAACTTTCACCCCAAAATCCACCCCCAAAAAGCCCCAAATCGCCACTTTGGGCCCCAAATCTGCTCTTTTTGGCCCCAAAATCCCCATTTTCACCCCAAATTCCAGCCCCAAATCCCCCAAATCCCAACTTTGGGCCCCAATTCCGACCTTCTGGGGCCCCAAATCCACACTTTGGGCCCCAAAATCCCCATTTTCACCCCAAAATCAGCCCCAAAAGCACCAAAATTGGAACCTTTTACCCCCAAAGCTGCTTTTGTTTGCCCCAAAATCGACATTTTCCCACCCAAAATCCCAACTTTGGGCCCCAAATCTCCTTTTTTTGCCCCCAAATCCCCATTTTCACCCCAAAATCAGCCCCAAAAGCCCCAAATCCGAACTTTTTGCCCCAAATCTGCTCTTTTTTGCCCCCAAATCCCCATTTTCACCGCAAAATCCACCCCAAAAGCCCCAAATCGGGAACTTTGGCCCCAAAATCCCCATTTTTGACCCCAAAATCAGCCCCCAAAAAGCCCCAAATCGCCACTTTTTGCCCCAAATCTGCTCTTTTTGGCCCCAAAATCCCCATTTTCACCCCAAATCCGCCCCAAAAGCCCCAAATCGGGACCTTCTGTCCCCAAAGCTGCTTTTGTTTGCCCCAAAATCGACATTTTTCCCCCCACAATTGACACTTTGGGCCCCAAATCTCCTTTTTTTGCCCCCAAAATCCCCATTTTCACCCCAAAATCAGCCCCAAAATCCCAAAAATCGGGACGTTTTGCCCCAAAATCCGTCCCCAAAATCCCCAAATCGGGACCTTTGGCCCCAAAATCGCCAACTTTCACCCCAAAATCCACCCCCAAAAAGCCCCAAATCGCCACTTTGGGCCCCAAATCTGCTCTTTTTGGCCCCAAAATCCCCATTTGAGCTCCAAATTCTGGCCCCAAAAGCCCCAAATCCCAACTTTGGGCCCCTATTCGGACCTTCTGGGGCCCCATATCCCAACTTTGGGCCCCAAAATCCCCATTTTCACCCCAAATCTGGCCCCAAAATCCCCAAGTCGGGACCTTTGGCCCCAAAATCCCCATTTTTGACCCCAAAATCAGCCCCAAAATCCCAAAATCGGGACCTTCTGCCCCCAAAGCTGCTTTTGTTTGCCCCAAAATCGACATTTTCCCACCCAAAATCGTCACTTTGGGCCCCAAATCTCCTTTTTTTGCCCCAAAATCCCCATTTTCACCCCAAAATCCACCCCAAAAGCCCCAAATCGGGACCTTTGGCCCCAAAATCCCCATTTTTCACCCCAAAATCAGCCCCAAAAGCCCCAAATCCCAACTTCTTGGTCCCAAAATCGGGACGTTTGGCCCCAAAATCCGTCCCCAAAATCCCCAAATCGGGACCTTTGACCCCAAAATCGCCAACTTTCACCCCAAAATCCGCCCCCAAAAATCCCCAAATCGCCACTTTGGGCCCCAAATCTGCTCTTTTTGGCCCCAAAATCCCCATTTTCACCCCAAATTCCACCCCAAATCCCCAAAATCGGAACCATTTGCCCAAAATCGCCACTTTGGGCCCCAAAGCTGCTTTTGTTTGCCCCAAAATCGACATTTTTCCACCCAAAATTGCCACTTTTGGCCCCAAATCTCCTTTTTTGGCCCCAAAATCCCCATTTTTGGCCCCAAAATCCGCCCCAAAAGCCCCAAATCCGAACTTTTTGCCCCAAATCTGCTCTTTTTTGCCCCCAAATCCCCATTTTCACCCCAAAATCCGGCCCCAAATCCCCAAATCGGGACCTTTGGCCCCAAAATCCCCATTTTTCACCCCAAAATCAGCCCCAAAAGCCCCAAATCCCAACTTTGGTCCCCAAAATCCCCATTTCCACCCCAAAATCCGTCCCCAAAATCCCCAAATCGGGACCTTTGACCCCAAAATCGCCAACTTTCACCCCAAAATCCACCCCCAAAAAGCCCCAAATCGCCACTTTGGGCCCCAAATCTGCTCTTTTTGGCCCCAAAATCCCCATTTTCGCCCCAAATTCCGGCCCCAAATCCCCCAAATCCCAACTTTGGGCCCCAATTCCGCCCTTCTGGGGCCCCAAATCCACACTTTGGGCCCCAAAATCCCCATTTCCACCCCAAATCCGTCCCCAAAAGCCCCAAATCGGGACCTTTGACCCCAAAATCGCCAACTTTCACCCCAAATTCCGCCCCCAAAGAGCCCCAAATCGCCACTTTGGGCCCCAAATCTGCTCTTTTTGGCCCCAAAATCCCCATTTTTGACCCCAAATTCCGCCCCCAAATCCCCCAAATCCCAACTTTGGGCCCCAATTCCGACCTTCTGGGGCCCCAAATCCACACTTTGGGCCCCAAAATCCCCATTTTTGACCCCAAAATCCGCCCCAAAATCCCCAAATCGGGACCTTTGGCCCCAAAATCCCCATTTTTGACCCCAAAATCAGCCCCAAAAGCCCCAAATCCCAACTTCTTGGTCCCAAAATCGGGACGTTTTGCCCCAAAATCCCCAAATCGGGACCTTTGGCCCCAAAATCGCCAACTTTCACCCCAAAATCCACCTCCAAAAATCCCCAAATCGCCACTTTGGGCCCCAAATCTGCTCTTTTTGGCCCCAAAATCCCCATTTTCACCCCAAATTCCAGCCCCAAAAGCCCCAAATCGGGACCTTTGGCCCCAAAATCCCCATTTTCACCCCACATCCGGCCCCCAAAGCCCCAAATCGGGACCTTCTGCCCCCAAAGCTGCTTTTGTTTGCCCCAAAATCGACATTTTTCCCCCCAAAATCGACACTTTGGGCCACAAATCTCCTTTTTTTGCCCCAAAATCCCCATTTTCAACCCCAAATCCACCCCCAAAAATCCCCAAATCGCCACTTTGGGCCCCAAATCTGCTCTTTTTGGCCCCAAAATCCCCATTTGGGCTCCAAAATCCGCCCCCAAATCCCCCAAAATCGGAACCATTTGCCCAAAATCGCCACTTTGGGCCCCAAAGCTGCTTTTGTTTGCCCCAAAATCGCCTTTTTTGGCCCCAAATCGCAACTTCCTGCTCCCCAAAGCTGCTTTTTTGGCCCCAAAATCCCCATTCTTCACCCCAAAATTGGCCCCAAAATCCCCATTTTTGAACCCAAAATCCACCCCAAAAGCCCCAAATCGGGACCTTCTGCCCCCAAAGCTGCTTTTGTGGCCCCAAAATCGACATTTTCCCACCCACAATCATCACTTTGGGCCCCAATTCTTTTTTTTTTGCCCCCAAATCGCCAACTTTCACCCCAAATCCACCCCAAAATCCCCAAATCGGGACCTTTGGCCCCAAAATCCCCATTTTCACCCCAAAATCCAGCCCCAAATCCCCCAAATCCCAACTTTGGGCCCCAATTCCGACCTTCTGGGGCCCCAAATCCACACTTTGGGCCCCAAAATCCCCATTTTTGACCCCAAAATCAGCCCCAAAATCCCCAAATTGGGACCTTTGGCCCCAAAATCCCCATTTTCACCCCAAAATCGGCCCCAAAAGCCCCAAATCCCAACTTCTTGGTCCCCAAATCGGGACGTTTTGCCCCAAAATCCCCAAATCGGGACCTTTGGCCCCAAAATCGCCAACTTTCACCCCAAAATCCACCCCCAAAAAGCCCCAAATCGCCACTTTGGGCCCCAAATCTGCTCTTTTTGGCCCCAAAATCCCCATTTTCGCCCCAAATTCCGGCCCCAAATCCCCCAAATCCCAACTTTGGGCCCCAATTCCGCCCTTCTGGGGCCCCAAATCCACACTTTGGGCCCCCAAATCCCCATTTTTGACCCCAAAATCAGCCCCAAAATCCCCAAATCGGGACCTTTGGCCCCAAAATCCCCATTTTTGACCCCAAAATCAGCCCCAAAATCCCCATTTTCACCCCCAAATCCGGCCCCAAAAGCCCCACATCCCAACTTGGGCCCCAAAAGCCCCATTTTCACCCCAATCGCCCCAAAATCGCTGCTTTGGGCCCCAAAATCCACCCCTAAAATCCCCAGCATTGCAACCTTTGGCCCCAAATCCCCATTTTCGCCCCAAAATCCGCCCCAAAAGCCCCAAATCCGAACTTTTGGCCCCAAATCTGCTCTTTTTTGCCCCCCAAATCCCCATTTTTCACCCCAAAGTCCACCCCTAAAATCCCCAAATCGGGACCTTCTGCCCCCAAAGCTGCTTTTGTTTGCCCCAAAATTGACATTTTCCCACCCACGATCGTCACTTTGGGCCCCAAATCTCCTTCTTTTGCCCCCAAATCCACCCCAAAATCCCCCAATCAGGACCTTTGGCCCCAAAATCCCCATTTTTGACCCCAAAATCAGCCCCAAAATCCCTAAAATCCCAACTTTGGGCCCCAATTCCGCCCTTCTGGGGCCCCACATCCACACTTTGGGCCCCAAAATCCCCATTTTTGACCCCAAAATCCACCCCAAAATCCCCAAATCGTCACGTTGGGCCCCAAATCTCCTTTTTTGGCCCCCACATCCCCATTTTTACCCCAAAATCCACACCTAAAATCCCCAAATGGGGACCTTTGGCCCCAAAATCCCCATTTTTGACCGCAAAATCAGCCCCAAAAGCCCAAAATCGGGACCTTCTGCCCCCAAAGCTGCTTTTGTTTGCCCCAAAATCGACATTTTCCCACCCAAAATCCCAACTTTGGGCCCCAAATCTCCTTTTTTTGCCCCAAAATCCCCATTTTCACCCCAAAATCCGCCCCAAAATCCCCAAATCGGGACCTTTGGCCCCAAAATCCCCATTTTTTCATCCCAAAATCAGCCCCAAAAGCCCCAAATCCCAACTTCTTGGTCCCAAAATCGGGACCTTTGGCCCCAAAATCCCCATTTTTGACCCCAAAATCAGCCCCAAAAGCCCCAAATCCCAACTTCTTGGTCCCCAAATCGGGACGTTTTGCCCCAAAATCCCCAAATCGGGACCTTTGACCCCAAAATCGCCAACTTTCACCCCAAAATCCGCCCCCAAAAATCCCCAAATCGCCACTTTGGGCCCCAAATCTGCTCTTTTTGGCCCCAAAATCCCCATTTTCACCCCAAATTCCGGCCCCAAATCCCAAAAATCGGAACCATTTGCCCAAAATCGCCACTTTGGGCCCCAAAGCTGCTTTTGTTTGCCCCAAAATCGACATTTTTCCACCCAAAATTGCCACTTTTGGCCCCAAATCTCCTTTTTTGGCCCCAAAATCCCCATTTTTGGCCCCAAAATCCGCCCCAAAAGCCCCAAATCCGAACTTTTTGCCCCAAATCTGCTCTTTTTTGCCCCCAAATCCCCATTTTCACCCCAAAATCCGGCCCCAAATCCCCAAATCGGGACCTTTGGCCCCAAAATCCCCATTTTTCACCCCAAAATCAGCCCCAAAAGCCCCAAATCCCAACTTTGGTCCCCAAAATCCCCATTTCCACCCCAAAATCCGTCCCCAAAATCCCCAAATCGGGACCTTTGACCCCAAAATCGCCAACTTTCACCCCAAAATCCACCCCCAAAAAGCCCCAAATCGCCACTTTGGGCCCCAAATCTGCTCTTTTTGGCCCCAAAATCCCCATTTTCGCCCCAAATTCCGGCCCCAAATCCCCCAAATCCCAACTTTGGGCCCCAATTCCGACCTTCTGGGGCCCAAATCCACACTTTGGGCCCCCAAATCCCCATTTTTGACCCCAAAATCACCCCCAAAATCCCCAAATCGGGACCTTTGGCCCCAAAATCGCCAACTTTCACCCCAAATTCCGCCCCCAAAAAGCCCCAAATCGCCACTTTGGGCCCCAAATCTGCTCTTTTTGGCCCAAAAATCCCCATTTTCACCCCAAATTCCGGCCCCAAATCCCCCAAATCCCAACTTCGGGCCCCAATTCCGACCTTCAGGGGCCCCAAATCCACACTTTGGGCCCCAAAATCCCCATTTTCACCCCAAAATCCACCTCAAAAGCCCCAAATCGGGACCTTTGGCCCTAAAATCCCCATTTTTGACCCCAAAATCAGCCCCAAAAGCCCCAAATCCCAACTTCTTGGTCCCAAAATCGGGATGTTTTGCCCCAAAATCCGTCCCAAATCCCCAAATCGGGACCTTTGACCCCAAAATCGCCAACTTTCACCCCAAAATCCACCCCCAAAATCCCCAAATCGCCACTTTGGGCCCCAAATCTCCTTTTTTTGCCCCAAAATCCCCATTTTCACCCCCAAATCCACCCCAAAAGCCCCAAATCGGGACCTTTGACCCCAAAATCGCCAACTTTCACCCCAAATTCCGCCCCCAAAAAGCCCCAAATCGCCACTTTGGGCCCCAAATCTGCTCTTTTTGGCCCCAAAATCCCCATTTTCACCCCAAATTCCGGCCCCAAATCCCCCAAATCCCAACTTTGGGCCCCAATTCCGACCTTCTGGGGCCCCAAATCCACACTTTGGGCCCCAAAATCCCCATTTCCACCCCAAATCCGGCCCCAAAATCCCCAAATCGGGACCTTCTGCCCCCAAAGCTGCTTTTGTTTGCCCCAAAATTGACATTTTCCCACCCAAAATCGTCACTTTGGGCCCCAAATCTCCTTTTTTTGCCCCCAAAATCCCCATTTTCACCCCAAAATCCACCCCAAAAGCCCCAAATCGGGACCTTTGCCCCCCAAATCCCCATTTTTGACCCCAAAATCAGCCCCAAAATCCCTAAAATCCCAACTTTGGGCCCCAATTCCGCCCTTCTGGGGCCCCACATCCACACTTTGGGCCCCAAAATCCCCATTTTTGACCCCAAAATTCACCCCAAAATCCCCAAATCGTCACGTTGGGCCCCAAAATCTCCTTTTTTGGCCCCAAAATCCCCATTTTTACCCCAAAATCCACCCCAAAATCCCCAAATGGGGACCTTTGGCCCCAAAATCCCCATTTTTGACCCCAAAATCAGCCCCAAAAGCCCCAAATCGGGACCTTTGACCCCAAAATCGCCAACTTTCACCCCAAAATCCACCCCCAAAAAGCCCCAAATCGCCACTTTGGGCCCCAAATCTGCTCTTTTTGGCCCCAAAATCCCCATTTTGACCCCAAATTCCAGCCCCAAATCCTCCAAATCCCAACTTTGGGCCCCAATTCCGACCTTCTGGGGCCCCAAATCCCAACTTTGGGCCCCAAAATCCCCATTTTCACCCCAAAATCAGCCCCAAAAGCCCCAAAATTGGGACCTTTTACCCCCAAAGCTGCTTTTGTTTGCCCCAAAATCGACATTTTCCCACCCAAAATCGTCACTTTGGGCCCCAAATCTCCTTTTTTGCCCCCAAAATCCCCATTTTTCACCCCAAAATCCGCCCCAAAAGCCCCAAATCCCAACTTCTTGGTCCCAAAATCGGGACGTTTTGCCCCAAAATATGTCCCCAAAATCCCCAAATCCGGACCTTTGGCCCCAAAATCACCAACTTTCACCCCAAAATCCACCCCCAAAAAGCCCCAAATCGCCACTTTGGGCCCCAAATCTGCTCTTTTTGGCCCCAAAATCCCCATTTTTGACCCCAAAATCCACCCCAAAATCCCCAAATCGGGACCTTTGACCCCAAAATCGCCAACTTTCACCCCAAAATCCACCCCCAAAAAGCCCCAAATCGCCACTTTGGGCCCCAAATCTGCTCTTTTTGGCCCCAAAATCCCCATTTTCGCCCCAAATTCCGCCCCCAAATCCCCCAAATCCCAACTTTGGGCCCCAATTCCGACCTTCTGGGGCCCCAAATCCACACTTTGGGCCCCAAAAGCCCCATTTCCACCCCAAATCCGGCCCCAAAATCCCCAAATCGGGACCTTCTGCCCCCAAAGCTGCTTTTGTTTGCCCCAAAATCGACATTTTCCCACCCAAAATCGTCACTTTGGGCCCCAAATCTCCTTTTTTTGCCCCCAAAATCCCCATTTTCACCCCAAAATCCACCCCAAAAGCCCCAAATCGGGACCTTTGCCCCCCAAATCCCCATTTTTGACCCCAAAATCAGCCCCAAATCCCCCAAATCCCAACTTTGGGCCCCAATTCCGACCTTCTGGAACCCCAAATCCACACTTTGGGCCCCAAAATCCCCATTTTCACCCCAAAATCAGCCCCAAAATCCCCAAAATTGGGACCTTTTACCCCCAAAGCTGCTTTTGTTTGCCCCAAAATCGACATTTTCCCACCCGAAATCGTCACTTTGGGCCCCAAATCTCCTTTTTTGCCCCCAAAATCCCCATTTTCACCCCAAAATCAGCCCCAAAAGCCCCAAATCCCAACTTCTTGGTCCCAAAATCGGGACGTTTGGCCCCAAAATCCGTCCCCAAAATCCCCAAATCGGGACCTTTGGCCCCAAAATCGCCAACTTTCACCCCAAAATCCACCTCCAAAAAGCCCCAAATCGCCACTTTGGGCCCCAAATCTGCTCTTTTTGGCCCCAAAATCCCCATTTTCTCCCCAAATTCCAGCCCCAAAACCCCCAAATCCCAACTTTGGGCCCCAATTCCGACCTTCTGGGGCCCCAAATCCACACTTTGGGCCCCAAAATCCCCATTTTTGACCCCAAAATCCGCCCCAAAATCCCCAAATCGGGACCTTTGGCCCCAAAATCCCCATTTTTGACCCCAAAATCAGCCCCAAAAGCCCCAAATCCCAACTTCTTGGTCCCCAAATCGGGACGTTTTGCCCCAAAATCCCCAAATCGGGACCTTTGACCCCAAAATCGCCAACTTTCACCCCAAAATCCACCTCCAAAAATCCCCAAATCGCCACTTTGGGCCCCAAATCTGCTCTTTTTGGCCCCAAAATCCCCATTTTCACCCCAAATTCCAGCCCCAAAAGCCCCAAATCGGGACCTTTGGCCCCAAAATCCCCATTTTCACCCCAAAATCCGCCCCAAAAGCCCCAAATTGGGACCTTCTGCCCCCAAAGCTGCTTTTGTTTGCCCCAAAATCGACATTTTTCCCCCCAAAATCGACACTTTGGGCCCCAAATCTCCTTTTTTTGCCCCAAAATCCCCATTTTCAACCCCAAATCCACCCCCAAAAATCCCCAAATCGCCACTTTGGGCCCCAAATCTGCTCTTTTTGGCCCCAAAATCCCCATTTGGGCTCCAAAATCCGCCCCCAAATCCCCCAAAATCGGAACCATTTGCCCAAAATCGCCACTTTGGGCCCCAAAGCTGCTTTTGTTTGCCCCAAAATCGCCTTTTTTGGCCCCAAATCGCAACTTCCTGCTCCCCAAAGCTGCTTTTTTGGCCCCAAAATCCCCATTCTTCACCCCAAAATTGGCCCCAAAATCCCCATTTTTGAACCCAAAATCCGCCCCAAAAGCCCCAAATCGGGACCTTCTGCCCCCAAAGCTGCTTTTGTGGCCCCAAAATCGACATTTTCCCACCCACAATCATCACTTTGGGCCCCAATTCTTTTTTTTTTGCCCCCAAATCCCCATTTTCACCCCCAAATCCGCCCCAAAATCCCCAAATCGGGACCTTTGGCCCCAAAATCCCCATTTTCGCCCCAAATTCCAGCCCCAAATCCCCCAAATCCCAACTTTGGGCCCCAATTCCGACCTTCTGGGGCCCCAAATCCACACTTTGGGCCCCAAAATCCCCATTTTTGACCCCAAAATCAGCCCCAAAATCCCCAAATCGGGACCTTTGGCCCCAAAATCCCCATTTTCACCCCAAAATCGGCCCCAAAAGCCCCAAATCCCAACTTCTTGGTCCCCAAATCGGGACGTTTTGCCCCAAAATCCCCAAATCGGGACCTTTGGCCCCAAAATCGCCAACTTTCACCCCAAAATCCGCCCCCAAAAAGCCCCAAATCGCCACTTTGGGCCCCAAATCTGCTCTTTTTGGCCCCAAAATCCCCATTTTCGCCCCAAATTCCGGCCCCAAATCCCCCAAATCCCAACTTTGGGCCCCAATTCCGACCTTCTGGGGCCCAAAATCCACACTTTGGGCCCCAAAATCCCCATTTTCACCCCAAAATCCGCCCCAAAAGCCCCAAATCCGAACGTTTGGCCCCAAATCTGCTCTTTTTTGCCCCAAAATCCCCATTTTTGACCCCAAAATCAGCCCCAAAAGCCCCAAATCCCAACTTTTTGCCCAAATCTGCTCTTTTTTGCCCCCAGAATCCCCATTTTTCACCCCAAAATCAGCCCCAAAAGCCCCAAATCGGGACCTTCTGCCCCCAAAGCTGCTTTTGTTTGCCCCAAAATCGACATTTTCCCACCCAAAATCGTCACTTTGGGCCCCAAATCTCCTTTTTTGCCCCCCAAATCCCCATTTTCACCCCAAAATCCACCCCCAAAAAGCCCCAAATCGCCACTTTGGGCCCCAAATCTGCTCTTTTTGGCCCCAAAATCCCCATTTTCACCCCAAATTCCGGCCCCAAAACCCCCAAATCTGCTCTTTGGGCCCCAATTCCGACCTTCTGGGGCCCCAAATCCACACTTTGGGCCCCAAAATCCCCATTTTTGACCCCAAAATCAGCCCCAAAAGCCCCAAATCGGGACCTTTGGCCCCAAAATCCCCATTTTTCACCCCAAAATCAGCCCCAAAAGCCCCAAATCCCAACTTCTTGGTCCCAAAATCGGGACGTTTGGCCCCAAAATCCGTCCCCAAAATCCCCAAATCCGGACCTTTGACCCCAAAATCGCCAACTTTCACCCCAAAATCCGCCCCCAAAAAGCCCCAAATCGCCACTTTGGGCCCCAAATCTGCTCTTTTTGGCCCCAAAATCCCCATTTTCACCCCAAATTCCGGCCCCAAATCCCCCAAATCCCAACTTTGGGCCCCAATTCCGACCTTCTGGGGCCCCAAATCCACACTTTGGGCCCCAAAATCCCCATTTTTGACCCCAAAATCAGCCCCAAAAGCCCCAAATCGGGACCTTCTGCCCCCAAAGCTGCTTTTGTTTGCCCCAAAATCGACATTTTCCCACCCAAAATCGTCACTTTGGACCCCAAATCTCCTTTTTTTGCCCCCAAATCCCCATTTTCACCCCAAAATCCACCCCAAAAATCCCCAAATCGCCACTTTGGGCCCCAAATCTCCTTTTTTTGCCCCCAAAATCCCCATTTTCACCCCAAAATCCGCCCCAAAAGCCCCAAATCGGGACCTTTGCCCCCCAAATCCCCATTTTTAACCCCAAAATCAGCCCCAAAATCCCCAAATCGGGACCTTTGACCCCAAAATCCCCAACTTTCACCCCAAATTCCGCCCCCAAAAAGCCCCAAATCGCCACTTTGGGCCCCAAATCTGCTCTTTTGGGCCCCAAAATCCCCATTTTCACCCCAAATTCCAGCCCCAAATCCCCCAAATCCCAACTTTGGGCCCCAATTCCGACCTTCTGGGGCCCCAAATCCACACTTTGGGCCCCAAAATCCCCATTTTTGACCCCAAAATCAGCCCCAAAATCCCCAAATCGGGACCTTTGGCCCCAAAATCCCCATTTTTGACCCCAAAATCAGCCCCAAAAGCCCCAAATCCCAACTTCTTGGTCCCAAAATCGGGACGTTTTGCCCCAAAATCACCCCCAAAATCCCCAAATCGGGACCTTTGACCCCAAAATCGCCAACTTTCACCCCAAAATCCGCCCCCAAAAAGCCCCAAATCGCCACTTTGGGCCCCAAAATCCCCATTTTTGACCCCAAAATCAGCCCCAAAAGCCCCAAATCGGGACCTTCTGCCCCCAAAGCTGCTTTTGTTTGCCCCAAAATCGACATTTTCCCACCCAAAATCGTCACTTTGGACACCAAATCTCCTTTTTTTGCCCCCAAATCCCCATTTTCACCCCAAAATCCACCCCAAAAATCCCCAAATCGCCACTTTGGGCCCCAAATCTCCTTTTTTTGGCCCCAAAATCCCCATTTTCACCCCAAATTCCGGCCCCAAAACCCCCAAATCGGGACCTTTGGCCCCAAATCTGCTCTTATTTGCCCCCCAAATCCCCATTTTCACCCCAAAATCCGCCCCAAAAGCCCCAAATCGGGACCTTTGCCCCCCAAATCCCCATTTTTAACCCCAAAATCAGCCCCAAAATCCCCAAATCGGGACCTTTGACCCCAAAATCCCCAACTTTCACCCCAAATTCCGCCCCCAAAAAGCCCCAAATCGCCACTTTGGGCCCCAAATCTGCTCTTTTGGGCCCCAAAATCCCCATTTTCACCCCAAATTCCAGCCCCAAATCCCCCAAATCCCAACTTTGGGCCCCAATTCCGACCTTCTGGGGCCCCAAATCCACACTTTGGGCCCCAAAATCCCCATTTTTGACCCCAAAATCAGCCCCAAAATCCCCAAATCGGGACCTTTGGCCCCAAAATCCCCATTTTTGACCCCAAAATCAGCCCCAAAAGCCCCAAATCCCAACTTCTTGGTCCCAAAATCGGGACGTTTTGCCCCAAAATCACCCCCAAAATCCCCAAATCGGGACCTTTGACCCCAAAATCGCCAACTTTCACCCCAAAATCCGCCCCCAAAAAGCCCCAAATCGCCACTTTGGGCCCCAAATCTGCTCTTTTTGGCCCCAAAATCCCCATTTTCACCCCAAATTCCGGCCCAAATCCCCCAAATCCCAACTTTGGGCCCCAATTCCGACCTTCTGGGGCCCCAAATCCACACTTTGGGCCCCAAAATCCCCATTTTTGACCCCAAAATCAGCCCCAAAAGCCCCAAATCGGGACCTTCTGCCCCCAAAGCTGCTTTTGTTTGCCCCAAAATCGACATTTTCCCACCCAAAATCGTCACTTTGGACCCCAAATCTCCTTTTTTTGCCCCCAAATCCCCATTTTCACCCCAAAATCCACCCCAAAAATCCCCAAATCGCCACTTTGGGCCCCAAATCTCCTTTTTTTGCCCCCAAAATCCCCATTTTCACCCCAAAATCCGCCCCAAAAGCCCCAAATCGGGACCTTTGGCACCAAAATCCCCATTTTTCACCCCAAAATCAGCCCCAAAAGCCCCAAATCCCAACTTCTTGGTCCCAAAATCGGGACGTTTGGCCCCAAAATCCGTCCCAAAAAGCCCCAAATCGGGACCTTTGACCCCAAAATCGCCAACTTTCACCCCAAATTCCGCCCCCAAAAAGCCCCAAATTGCCACTTTGGGCCCCAAATCTCCTTTTTTTGCCCCAAAATCCCCATTTGGGCTCCAAATTCCGCCCCCAAATCCCAACTTTGAGCACCAATTCTGACCTTCTGGGGCCCCAAATTGCCCCCAAAATCCCCATTTTCACCCCAAAATCCACCCCAAAATCCCCAAATCGGGACCTTCTGCCCCCAAAGCTGCTTTTGTTTGCCCCAAAATCAACATTTTCCCACCCAAAATCGTCACTTTGGGCCCCAAATCTCCTTTTTTTGCCCCCAAATCCCCATTTTCACCCCAAAATCCACCCCAAAAATCCCCAAATCGCCACTTTGGGCCCCAAATCTCCTTTTTTTGCCCCCAAAATCCCCATTTTTGACCCTAAAATCCACCTCAAAATCCCCAAATCGGGACCTTTGGCCCCAAAATCCCCATTTTTGACCCCAAAATCAGCCCCAAAAGCCCCAAATCCCAACTTCTTGGTCCCAAAATCGGGATGTTTTGCCCCAAAATCCGTCCCCAAAATCCCTAAATCGGGACCTTTGACCCCAAAATCGCCAACTTTCACCCCAAATTCCGCCCCCAAAAAGCCCCAAATCGGCACTTTGGGCCCCAAATCTGCTCTTTTTGGCCCCAAAATCCCCATTTTCACCCCAAATTCCAGCCCCAAATCCCCCAAATCCCAACTTTGGGCCCCAATTCCGACCTTCTGGGGCCCCAAATCCACACTTTGGGCCCCAAAATCCCCATTTTCACCCCAAAATCAGCCCCAAAAGCCCCAAAATTGGGACCTTTTACCCCCAAAGCTGCTTTTGTTTGCCCCAA
The DNA here is from genome assembly GCF_951394365.1 of Tetrao urogallus. Taxonomy (NCBI): domain Eukaryota; kingdom Metazoa; phylum Chordata; class Aves; order Galliformes; family Phasianidae; genus Tetrao; species Tetrao urogallus. Next base: position 25,464 of record NW_027638904.1, on the reverse strand, counting down.
AATCGACATTTTCCCACCCAAAATCGTCACTTTGGGCCCCAAATCTCCTTTTTTGCCCCCAAAATCCCCATTTTTCACCCCAAAATCCGCCCCAAAAGCCCCAAATCGGGACCTTTGACCCCAAAATCGCCAACTTTCACCCCAAAATCCACCCCCCAAAAGCCCCAAATCGCCACTTTGGGCCCCAAATCTGCTCTTTTTGGCCCCAAAATCCCCATTTTCGCCCCAAATTCCGGCCCCAAATCCCCCAAATCCCAACTTTGGGCCCCAATTCCGACCTTCTGGGGCCCCAAATCCACACTTTGGGCCCCAAAATCCCCATTTCCACCCCAAATCCGGCCCCAAAATCCCCAAATCGGGACCTTTGACCCCAAAATCCCCATTTCCACCCCAAATCCGGCCCCAAAATCCCCAAATCCGGACCTTTGACCCCAAAATCGCCAACTTTCACCCCAAAATCCACCCCCAAAAAGCCCCAAATCGCCACTTTGGGCCCCAAATCTGCTCTTTTTGGCCCCAAAATCCCCATTTGGGCTCCAAATTCCGCCCCCAAATCCCAACTTTGAGCACCAATTCTGACCTTCTGGGGCCCCAAATTGCCCCCAAAATCCCCATTTTCACCCCAAAATCCACCCCAAAATCCCCAAATCGGGACCTTCTGCCCCCAAAGCTGCTTTTGTTTGCCCCAAAATCGACATTTTCCCACCCAAAATCGTCACTTTGGGCCCCAAATCTCCTTTTTTTGCCCCCAAATCCCCATTTTCACCCCCAAATCCACCCCAAAATCCCCCAATCAGGACCTTTGGCCCCAAAATCCCCATTTTTCACCCCAAAATCAGCCCCAAAAGCCCCAAATCCCAACTTTTTGCCCCAAATCTGCTCTTTTTTGCCCCCAAAATCCCCATTTTTGACCCCAAAATCCGCCCCAAAATCCCCAAATCGGGACCTTCTGCCCCCAAAGCTGCTTTTGTTTGCCCCAAAATCGACATTTTCCCACCCAAAATCGTCACTTTGGGCCCCAAATCTCCTTTTTTTGCCCCCAAAATCCCCATTTTCACCCCAAAATCCACCCCAAAAGCCCCAAATCGGGACCTTTGGCCCCAAAATCCCCATTTTTCACCCCAAAATCAGCCCCAAAAGCCCCAAATCCCAACTTCTTGGTCCCAAAATCGGGACGTTTGGCCCCAAAATCCGTCCCCAAAATCCCCAAATCGGGACCTTTGACCCCAAAATCGCCAACTTTCACCCCAAATTCCGCCCCCAAAAAGCCCCAAATCGGCACTTTGGGCCCCAAATCTGCTCTTTTTGGCCCCAAAATCCCCATTTTCACCCCAAATTCCACCCCAAATCCCCAAAATCGGAACCATTTGCCCAAAATCGCCACTTTGGGCCCCAAAGCTGCTTTTGTTTGCCCCAAAATCGACATTTTTCCACCCAAAATTGCCACTTTTGGCCCCAAATCTCCTTTTTTGGCCCCAAAATCCCCATTTTTGGCCCCAAAATCCGCCCCAAAAGCCCCAAATCCGAACTTTTTGCCCCAAATCTGCTCTTTTTTGCCCCCAAATCCCCATTTTCACCCCAAAATCCGTCCCCAAAAGCCCCAAATCGGGACCTTTGACCCCAAAATCGCCAACTTTCACCCCAAAATCAGCCCCAAAAGCCCCAAATCGCCACTTTGGGCCCCAAATCTGCTCTTTTTGGCCCCAAAATCCCCATTTTCGCCCCAAATTCCGGCCCCAAAACCCCCAAATCCCAACTTTGGGCCCCAATTCCGACCTTCTGGGGCCCCAAATCCACACTTTGGGCCCCAAAATCCCCATTTCCACCCCAAATCCGGCCCCAAAAGCCCCAAATCGGGACCTTTGGCCCCAAAATCCCCATTTCCACCCCAAATCCGGCCCCAAAATCCCCAAATCCGGACCTTTGACCCCAAAATCGCCAACTTTCACCCCAAAATCCACCCCCAAAAAGCCCCAAATCGCCACTTTGGGCCCCAAATCTGCTCTTTTTTGCCCCAAAATCCCCATTTGGGCTCCAAATTCCGCCCCCAAATCCCAACTTTGAGCACCAATTCTGACCTTCTGGGGCCCCAAATTGCCCCCAAAATCCCCATTTTCACCCCAAAATCCACCCCAAAATCCCCAAATCGGGACCTTCTGCCCCCAAAGCTGCTTTTGTTTGCCCCAAAATCGACATTTTCCCACCCAAAATCGTCACTTTGGGCCCCAAATCTCCTTTTTTTGCCCCCAAATCCCCATTTTCACCCCCAAATCCACCCCAAAATCCCCCAATCAGGACCTTTGGCCCCAAAATCCCCATTTTTCACCCCAAAATCAGCCCCAAAAGCCCCAAATCCCAACTTTTTGCCCCAAATCTGCTCTTTTTTGCCCCCAAAATCCCCATTTTTGACCCCAAAATCCGCCCCAAAATCCCCAAATCGGGACCTTCTGCCCCCAAAGCTGCTTTTGTTTGCCCCAAAATCGACATTTTCCCACCCAAAATCGTCACTTTGGGCCCCAAATCTCCTTTTTTTGCCCCCAAAATCCCCATTTTTGACCCTAAAATCCACCTCAAAATCCCCAAATCGGGACCTTTGGCCCCAAAATCCCCATTTTTCACCCCAAAATCAGCCCCAAAAGCCCCAAATCGGGACCTTCTGCCCCCAAAGCTGCTTTTGTTTGCCCCAAAATCGACATTTTCCCACCCAAAATCGTCACTTTGGGCCCCAAATCTCCTTTTTTGCCCCCCAAATCCCCATTTTCACCCCAAAATCCACCCCCAAAAAGCCCCAAATCGCCACTTTGGGCCCCAAATCTGCTCTTTTTGGCCCCAAAATCCCCATTTTCACCCCAAATTCCGGCCCCAAAACCCCCAAATCTGCTCTTTGGGCCCCAATTCCGACCTTCTGGGGCCCCAAATCCACACTTTGGGCCCCAAAATCCCCATTTTTGACCCCAAAATCAGCCCCAAAAGCCCCAAATCGGGACCTTTGGCCCCAAAATCCCCATTTTTGACCCCAAAATCAGCCCCAAAAGCCCCAAATCCCAACTTCTTGGTCCCAAAATCGGGACGTTTTGCCCCAAAATCCGTCCCCAAAATCCCCAAATCGGGACCTTTGACCCCAAAATCGCCAACTTTCACCCCAAAATCCACACCCAAAATCCCCCAAATCGCCACTTTGGGCCCCAAATCTCCTTTTTTTGCCCCAAAATCCCCATTTTCACCCCCAAATCCACCCCAAAAGCCCCAAATCGAGACCTTTGACCCCAAAATCGCCAACTTTCACCCCAAAATCCACCCCCAAAAAGCCCCAAATCGCCACTTTGGGCCCCAAATCTGCTCTTTTTGGCCCCAAAATCCCCATTTTCGCCCCAAATTCCGCCCCCAAATCCCCCAAATCCCAACTTTGGGCCCCAATTCCGACCTTCTGGGGCCCCAAATCCCAACTTTGGGCCCCAAAATCCCCATTTTCACCCCAAAATCCGCCCCAAAAGCCCCAAATCCGAACGTTTGGCCCCAAATCTGCTCTTTTTTGCCCCAAAATCCCCATTTTTGACCCCAAAATCAGCCCCAAAAGCCCCAAATCCCAACTTTTTGCCCAAATCTGCTCTTTTTTGCCCCCAGAATCCCCATTTTTCACCCCAAAATCAGCCCCAAAAGCCCCAAATCGGGACCTTCTGCCCCCAAAGCTGCTTTTGTTTGCCCCAAAATCGACATTTTCCCACCCAAAATCGTCACTTTGGGCCCCAAATCTCCTTTTTTGCCCCCCAAATCCCCATTTTCACCCCAAAATCCACCCCCAAAAAGCCCCAAATCGCCACTTTGGGCCCTAAATCTGCTCTTTTTGGCCCCAAAATCCCCATTTTCACCCCAAATTCCGGCCCCAAAACCCCCAAATCTGCTCTTTGGGCCCCAATTCCGACCTTCTGGGGCCCCAAATCCACACTTTGGGCCCCAAAATCCCCATTTTTGACCCCAAAATCAGCCCCAAAAGCCCCAAATCGGGACCTTTGGCCCCAAAATCCCCATTTTTCACCCCAAAATCAGCCCCAAAAGCCCCAAATCCCAACTTCTTGGTCCCAAAATCGGGACGTTTGGCCCCAAAATCCGTCCCCAAAATCCCCAAATCGGGACCTTTGACCCCAAAATCGCCAACTTTCACCCCAAAATCCGCCCCCAAAAAGCCCCAAATCGCCACTTTGGGCCCCAAATCTGCTCTTTTTGGCCCCAAAATCCCCATTTTCACCCCAAATTCCAGCCCCAAAACCCCCAAATCCCAACTTTGGGCCCCAATTCCAACCTTCTGGGGCCCCAAATCCCAACTTTGGGCCCCAAAATCCCCATTTTCACCCCAAAATCAGCCCCAAAAGCCCCAAAATTGGGACCTTTTACCCCCAAAGCTGCTTTTGTTTGCCCCAAAATCGACATTTTCCCACCCAAAATCGTCACTTTGGGCCCCAAATCTCCTTTTTTTGCCCCCAAATCCCCATTTTCACCCCAAAATCAGCCCCAAAAGCCTCAAATCCGAACTTTTGGCCCCAAATCTGCTCTTTTTTGCCCCAAAATCCCCATTTTCACCCCAAAATCGCCCCAAAAAGCCTCAAATCGGGACCTTTGGCCCCAAAATCGCCAACTTTCACCCCAAATTCCACCTCCAAAAATCCCCAAATCGCCACTTTGGGCCCCAAATCTGCTCTTTTTGGCCCCAAAATCGCCAACTTTCACCCCAAAATCGTCCCCAAAATCCCCAAATCGGGACCTTTGACCCCAAAATCGCCAACTTTCACCCCAAATTCCACCTCCAAAAAGCCCCAAATCGCCACTTTGGGCCCCAAATCTGCTCTTTTTGGCCCCAAAATCCCCATTTTCACCCCAAAATCCAGCCCCAAATCCCCCAAATCCCAACTTTGGGCCCCAATTCCGACCTTCTGGGGCCCCAAATCCACCCTTTGGGCCCCAAAAGCCCCATTTCCACCCCAAAATCAGCCCCAAAAGCCCCAAAATTGGGACCTTCTGCCCCCAAAGCTGCTTTTGTTTGCCCCAAAATCGACATTTTTCCACCCTAAATCCCAACTTTGGGCCCCAAATCTCCTTTTTTTGCCCCCAAATCCCCATTTTCACCCCAAAATCAGCCCCAAAAGCCCCAAATCCGAACTTTTTGCCCCAAATCTGCTCTTTTTTGCCCCCAAATCCCCATTTTCACCGCAAAATCCGGCCCCAAATCCCCAAATCGGGACCTTTGGCCCCAAATCCCCATTTCCACCCCAAATCCGGCCCCAAAATCCCCAAATCCGGACCTTTGACCCCAAAATCGCCAACTTTCACCCCAAAATCCACCCCCAAAAAGCCCCAAATCGCCACTTTGGGCCCCAAATCTGCTCTTTTTGGCCCCAAAATCCCCATTTGGGCTCCAAATTCCGCCCCCAAATCCCAACTTTGAGCACCAATTCTGACCTTCTGGGGCCCCAAATTGCCCCCAAAATCCCCATTTTCACCCCAAAATCCACCCCAAAATCCCCAAATCGGGACCTTCTGCCCCCAAAGCTGCTTTTGTTTGCCCCAAAATCGACATTTTCCCACCCAAAATCGTCACTTTGGGCCCCAAATCTCCTTTTTTTGCCCCAAAATCCCCATTTTCACCCCCAAATCCACCCCAAAAGCCCCAAATCGGGACCTTTGACCCCAAAATCGCCAACTTTCACCCCAAATTCCGCCCCCAAAAAGCCCCAAATCGCCACTTTGGGCCCCAAATCTGCTCTTTTTGGCCCCAAAATCCCCATTTTCACCCCAAATTCCGGCCCCAAATCCCCCAAATCCCAACTTTGGGCCCCAATTCCAAACTTCTGGGGCCCCAAATCCCAACTTTGGGCCCCAAAATCCCCATTTCCACCCCAAAATCAGCCCCAAAAGCCCCAAAATTGGGACCTTTTACCCCCAAAGCTGCTTTTGTTTGCCCCAAAATCGACATTTTCCCACCCAAAATCGTCACTTTGGGCCCCAAATCTCCTTTTTTGCCCCCAAAATCCCCATTTTCACCCCAAAATCCACCCCCCAAAAGCCCCAAATCGCCACTTTGGGCCCCATATCTGCTCTTTTTGGCCCCAAAATCCCCATTTTCACCCCAAATTCCAGCCCCAAAACCCCCAAATCCCAACTTATGGCCCCAATTCCGACCTTCTGGGGCCCCAAATCCCAACTTTGGGCCCCAAAAGCCCCATTTCCACCCCAAAATCCACCCCAAAATCCCCAAATCGGGACCTTCTGCCCCCAAAGCTGCTTTTGTTTGCCCCAAAATCGACATTTTTCCACCCAAAATCCCAACTTTGGGCCCCAAATCTCCTTTTTTTGCCCCTAAAATCCCCATTTTCACCCCAAAATCCACCCCAAAAGCCCCAAATCGGGACCTTTGGCCCCAAAATCCCCATTTTTGACCCCAAAATCAGCCCCAAAATCCCTAAAATCCCAACTTTGGGCCCCAATTCCGCCCTTCTGGGGCCCCACATCCACACTTTGGGCCCCAAAATCCCCATTTTTGACCGCAAAATCAGCCCCAAAAGCCCAAAATCGGGACCTTCTGCCCCCAAAGCTGCTTTTGTTTGCCCCAAAATCGACATTTTCCCACCCAAAATCGTCACTTTGGGCCCCAAATCTCCTTTTTTTGCCCCAAAATCCCCATTTTCACCCCAAAATCCGCCCCAAAAGCCCCAAATCGGGACCTTTGGCCCCAAAATCCCCATTTTTTCATCCCAAAATCAGCCCCAAAAGCCCCAAATCCCAACTTCTTGGTCCCAAAATCGGGACGTTTGGCCCCAAAATCCGTCCCCAAAATCCCCAAATCGGGACCTTTGACCCCAAAATCGCCAACTTTCACCCCAAAATCCGCCCCCAAAAAGCCCCAAATCGCCACTTTGGGCCCCAAATCTGCTCTTTTTGGCCCCAAAATCCCCATTTTCACCCCAAATTCCGGCCCCAAAACCCCCAAATCTGCTCTTTGGGCCCCAATTCCGACCTTCTGGGGCCCCAAATCCACACTTTGGGCCCCAAAATCCCCATTTTTGACCCCAAAATCAGCCCCAAAAGCCCCAAATCGGGACCTTCTGCCCCCAAAGCTGCTTTTGTTTGCCCCAAAATCGACATTTTCCCACCCAAAATCGTCACTTTGGACCCCAAATCTCCTTTTTTTGCCCCCAAATCCCCATTTTCACCCCAAAATCCACCCCAAAAATCCCCAAATCGCCACTTTGGGCCCCAAATCTCCTTTTTTTGCCCCCAAAATCCCCATTTTCACCCCAAAATCCGCCCCAAAAGCCCCAAATCGGGACCTTTGCCCCCCAAATCCCCATTTTTAACCCCAAAATCAGCCCCAAAATCCCCAAATCGGGACCTTTGACCCCAAAATCCCCAACTTTCACCCCAAATTCCGCCCCCAAAAAGCCCCAAATCGCCACTTTGGGCCCCAAATCTGCTCTTTTGGGCCCCAAAATCCCCATTTTCACCCCAAATTCCAGCCCCAAATCCCCCAAATCCCAACTTTGGGCCCCAATTCCGACCTTCTGGGGCCCCAAATCCACACTTTGGGCCCCAAAATCCCCATTTTCACCCCAAAATCAGCCCCAAAAGCCCCAAAATTGGGACCTTTTACCCCCAAAGCTGCTTTTGTTTGCCCCAAAATCGACATTTTCCCACCCAAAATCGTCACTTTGGGCCCCAAATCTCCTTTTTTGCCCCCAAAATCCCCATTTTTCACCCCAAAATCCGCCCCAAAAGCCCCAAATCCCAACTTCTTGGTCCCAAAATCGGGACGTTTTGCCCCAAAATCTGTTCCCAAAATCCCCAAATCCGGACCTTTGGCCCCAAAATCACCAACTTTCACCCCAAAATCCACCCCCAAAAAGCCCCAAATCGCCACTTTGGGCCCCAAATCTGCTCTTTTTGGCCCCAAAATCCCCATTTTCGCCCCAAATTCCGGCCCCAAATCCCCCAAATCCCAACTTTGGGCCCCAATTCCGACCTTCTGGGGCCCCAAATCCACACTTTGGGCCCCAAAATCCCCATTTTTGACCCCAAAATCAGCCCCAAAATCCCCAAATCGGGACCTTTGGCCCCAAAATCCCCATTTTTGACCCCAAAATCAGCCCCAAAAGCCCCAAATCCCAACTTCTTGGTCCCAAAATCGGGACGTTTTGCCCCAAAATCACCCCCAAAATCCCCAAATCGGGACCTTTGACCCCAAAATCGCCAACTTTCACCCCAAAATCCGCCCCCAAAAAGCCCCAAATCGCCACTTTGGGCCCCAAAATCCCCATTTTTGACCCCAAAATCAGCCCCAAAAGCCCCAAATCGGGACCTTCTGCCCCCAAAGCTGCTTTTGTTTGCCCCAAAATCGACATTTTCCCACCCAAAATCGTCACTTTGGACACCAAATCTCCTTTTTTTGCCCCCAAATCCCCATTTTCACCCCAAAATCCACCCCAAAAATCCCCAAATCGCCACTTTGGGCCCCAAATCTCCTTTTTTTGGCCCCAAAATCCCCATTTTCACCCCCAAATCCACCCCAAAAGCCCCAAATCGGGACCTTTGACCCCAAAATCGCCAACTTTCACCCCAAATTCCGCCCCCAAAAAGCCCCAAATCGCCACTTTGGGCCCCAAATCTCCTTTTTTTGCCCCAAAATCCCCATTTGGGCTCCAAATTCCGCCCCCAAATCCCAACTTTGAGCACCAATTCTGACCTTCTGGGGCCCCAAATTGCCCCCAAAATCCCCATTTTCACCCCAAAATCCACCCCAAAATCCCCAAATCGGGACCTTCTGCCCCCAAAGCTGCTTTTGTTTGCCCCAAAATCAACATTTTCCCACCCAAAATCGTCACTTTGGGCCCCAAATCTCCTTTTTTTGCCCCCAAATCCCCATTTTCACCCCAAAATCCACCCCAAAAATCCCCAAATCGCCACTTTGGGCCCCAAATCTCCTTTTTTTGCCCCCAAAATCCCCATTTTTGACCCTAAAATCCACCTCAAAATCCCCAAATCGGGACCTTTGGCCCCAAAATCCCCATTTTTGACCCCAAAATCAGCCCCAAAAGCCCCAAATCCCAACTTCTTGGTCCCAAAATCGGGATGTTTTGCCCCAAAATCCGTCCCCAAAATCCCTAAATCGGGACCTTTGACCCCAAAATCGCCAACTTTCACCCCAAATTCCGCCCCCAAAAAGCCCCAAATCGGCACTTTGGGCCCCAAATCTGCTCTTTTTGGCCCCAAAATCCCCATTTTCACCCCAAATTCCAGCCCCAAATCCCCCAAATCCCAACTTTGGGCCCCAATTCCGACCTTCTGGGGCCCCAAATCCACACTTTGGGCCCCAAAATCCCCATTTTCACCCCAAAATCAGCCCCAAAAGCCCCAAAATTGGGACCTTTTACCCCCAAAGCTGCTTTTGTTTGCCCCAAAATCGACATTTTCCCACCCAAAATCGTCACTTTGGGCCCCAAATCTCCTTTTTTGCCCCCAAAATCCCCATTTTTCACCCCAAAATCCGCCCCAAAAGCCCCAAATCCCAACTTCTTGGTCCCAAAATCGGGACGTTTTGCCCCAAAATCTGTTCCCAAAATCCCCAAATCCGGACCTTTGGCCCCAAAATCACCAACTTTCACCCCAAAATCCACCCCCAAAAAGCCCCAAATCGCCACTTTGGGCCCCAAATCTGCTCTTTTTGGCCCCAAAATCCCCATTTTCGCCCCAAATTCCGGCCCCAAATCCCCCAAATCCCAACTTTGGGCCCCAATTCCGACCTTCTGGGGCCCCAAATCCACACTTTGGGCCCCAAAATCCCCATTTCCACCCCAAATCCGGCCCCAAAATCCCCAAATCCGGACCTTTGACCCCAAAATCGCCAACTTTCACCCCAAAATCCACCCCCAAAAAGCCCCAAATCGCCACTTTGGGCCCCAAATCTGCTCTTTTTGGCCCCAAAATCCCCATTTGGGCTCCAAATTCCGCCCCCAAATCCCAACTTTGAGCACCAATTCTGACCTTCTGGGGCCCCAAATTGCCCCCAAAATCCCCATTTTCACCCCAAAATCCACCCCAAAATCCCCAAATCGGGACCTTCTGCCCCCAAAGCTGCTTTTGTTTGCCCCAAAATCGACATTTTCCCACCCAAAATCGTCACTTTGGGCCCCAAATCTCCTTTTTTTGCCCCCAAATCCCCATTTTCACCCCCAAATCCACCCCAAAATCCCCCAATCAGGACCTTTGGCCCCAAAATCCCCATTTTTCACCCCAAAATCAGCCCCAAAAGCCCCAAATCCCAACTTTTTGCCCCAAATCTGCTCTTTTTTGCCCCCAAAATCCCCATTTTTGACCCCAAAATCCGCCCCAAAATCCCCAAATCGGGACCTTCTGCCCCCAAAGCTGCTTTTGTTTGCCCCAAAATCGACATTTTCCCACCCAAAATCGTCACTTTGGGCCCCAAATCTCCTTTTTTTGCCCCCAAAATCCCCATTTTCACCCCAAAATCAGCCCCAAAAGCCCCAAATCCCAACTTCTTGGTCCCAAAATCGGGACGTTTGGCCCCAAAATCCGTCCCCAAAATCCCCAAATCCGGACCTTTGACCCCAAAATCGCCAACTTTCACCCCAAAATCCACCTCCAAAATGCCCCAAATCGCCACTTTGGGCCCCAAATCTGCTCTTTTTGGCCCCAAAATCCCCATTTTCACCCCAAATTCCACCCCAAATCCCCAAAATCGGAACCATTTGCCCAAAATCGCCACTTTGGGCCCCAAAGCTGCTTTTGTTTGCCCCAAAATCGACATTTTTCCACCCAAAATTGCCACTTTTGGCCCCAAATCTCCTTTTTTGGCCCCAAAATCCCCATTTTTGGCCCCAAAATCCGCCCCAAAAGCCCCAAATCCGAACTTTTTGCCCCAAATCTGCTCTTTTTTGCCCCCAAATCCCCATTTTCACCCCAAAATCCGTCCCCAAAATCCCCAAATCGGGACCTTTGACCCCAAAATCGCCAACTTTCACCCCAAAATCAGCCCCAAAAGCCCCAAATCGCCACTTTGGGCCCCAAATCTGCTCTTTTTGGCCCCAAAATCCCCATTTTCGCCCCAAATTCCGGCCCCAAATCCCCCAAATCCCAACTTTGGGCCCCAATTCCGACCTTCTGGGGCCCCAAATCCACACTTTGGGCCCCAAAATCCCCATTTTTGACCCCAAAATCAGCCCCAAAATCCCCAAATTGGGACCTTTGGCCCCAAAATCCCCATTTTCACCCCAAAATTGGCCCCAAAAGCCCCAAATCCCAACTTCTTGGTCCCCAAATCGGGACGTTTTGCCCCAAAATCCCCAAATCGGGACCTTTGACCCCAAAATCGCCAACTTTCACCCCAAAATCCACCCCCCAAAAGCCCCAAATCGCCACTTTGGGCCCCAAATCTGCTCTTTTTGGCCCCAAAATCCCCATTTTCGCCCCAAATTCCGGCCCCAAATCCCCCAAATCCCAACTTTGGGCCCCAATTCCGACCTTCTGGGGCCCCAAATCCACACTTTGGGCCCCAAAATCCCCATTTTCACCCCAAAATCAGCCCCAAAAGCCCCAAATCCCAACTTCTTGGTCCCAAAATCGGGACGTTTTGCCCCAAAATCCGTCCCCAAAATCCCCAAATCGGGACCTTTGGCCCCAAAATCGCCAACTTTCACCCCAAAATCCACCTCCAAAAATCCCCAAATCGCCACTTTGGGCCCCAAATCTGCTCTTTTTGGCCCCAAAATCCCCATTTGGGCTCCAAAATCCGCCCCCAAATCCCCCAAAATCGGAACCATTTGCCCAAAATCGCCACTTTGGGCCCCAAAGCTGCTTTTGTTTGCCCCAAAATCGCCTTTTTTGGCCCCAAATCGCAACTTCCTGCTCCCCAAAGCTGCTTTTTTGGCCCCAAAATCCCCATTTTTGACCCCAAAATCCGCCCCAAAAGCCCCAAATCGGGACCTTCTGCCCCCAAAGCTGCTTTTGTGGCCCCAAAATCGACATTTTCCCACCCACAATCGTCACTTTGGGCCCCAATTCTTTTTTTTTTGCCCCCAAATCCCCATTTTCACCCCCAAATCCACCCCAAAATCCCCAAATCGGGACCTTTGGCCCCAAAATCCCCATTTTCACCCCAAAATCCAGCCCCAAATCCCCCAAATCCCAACTTTGGGCCCCAATTCCGACCTTCTGGGGCCCCAAATCCACACTTTGGGCCCCAAAATCCCCATTTTTGACCCCAAAATCAGCCCCAAAATCCCCAAATTGGGACCTTTGGCCCCAAAATCCCCATTTTCACCCCAAAATCGGCCCCAAAAGCCCCAAATCCCAACTTCTTGGTCCCAAAATCGGGACGTTTGGCCCCAAAATCCCCAAATCGGGACCTTTGGCCCCAAAATCGCCAACTTTCACCCCAAAATCCACCCCCAAAAAGCCCCAAATCGCCACTTTGGGCCCCAAATCTGCTCTTTTTGGCCCCAAAATCCCCATTTTCGCCCCAAATTCCAGCCCCAAATCCCCCAAATCCCAACTTTGGGCCCCAATTCCGACCTTCTGGGGCCCCAAATCCACACTTTGGGCCCCAAAATCCCCATTTTCACCCCAAAATCCGCCCCAAAAGCCCCAAATCCCAACTTCTTGGTCCCAAAATCGGGACGTTTTGCCCCAAAATCCGTCCCCAAAATCCCCAAATCGGGACCTTTGGCCCCAAAATCGCCAACTTTCACCCCAAAATCCACCTCCAAAAAGCCCCAAATCGCCACTTTGGGCCCCAAATCTGCTCTTTTTGGCCCCAAAATCCCCATTTTTGAACCCAAAATCCACCCCAAAAGCCCCAAATCGGGACCTTCTGCCCCCAAAGCTGCTTTTGTGGCCCCAAAATCGACATTTTCCCACCCAAAATCGTCACTTTGGGCCCCAATTCTTTTTTTTTTGCCCCCAAATCCCCATTTTCACCCCCAAATCCACCCCAAAATCCCCAAATCGGGACCTTTGGCCCCAAAATCCACATTTTCACCCCAAAATCCAGCCCCAAATCCCCCAAATCCCAACTTTGGGCCCCAATTCCAACCTTCTGGGGCCCCAAATCCACACTTTGGGCCCCAAAATCCCCATTTTTGACCCCAAAATCAGCCCCAAAATCCCCAAATTGGGACCTTTGACCCCAAAATCCCCATTTTCACCCCAAAATCGGCCCCAAAAGCCCCAAATCCCAACTTCTTGGTCCCCAAATCGGGACGTTTTGCCCCAAAATCCCCAAATCGGGACCTTTGGCCCCAAAATCGCCAACTTTCACCCCAAAATCCACCCCCAAAAAGCCCCAAATCGCCACTTTGGGCCCCAAATCTGCTCTTTTTGGCCCCAAAATCCCCATTTTCGCCCCAAATTCCGCCCCCAAATCCCCCAAATCCCAACTTTGGGCCCCAATTCCGACCTTCTGGGGCCCCAAATCCACACTTTGGGCCCCAAAATCCCCATTTTCACCCCAAAATCCGCCCCAAAAGCCCCAAATCCGAACGTTTGGCCCCAAATCTGCTCTTTTTTGCCCCAAAATCCCCATTTTCAACCCCAAATCCGCCCCAAAATCCCAAAAATCGGGACCTTTGGCCCCAAAATCGCCAACTTTCACCCCAAAATCAGCCCCAAAAGCCCCAAATCGCCACTTTGGGCCCCAAATCTGCTCTTTTTGGCCCCAAAATCCCCATTTTCACCCCAAAATCCGCCCCAAATCCCCCAAATCCCAACTTTGGGCCCCAATTCCGCCCTTCTGGGACCCCAAATCCACACTTTGGGCCCCAAAATCCCCATTTTTGACCCCAAAATCAGCCCCAAAATCCCCAAATTGGGACCTTTGGCCCCAAAATCCCCATTTTCACCCCAAAATCGGCCCCAAAAGCCCCAAATCCCAACTTTTTGCCCAAATCTGCTCTTTTTTGCCCCCAAAATCCCCATTTTTCACCCCAAAATCAGCCCCAAAATCCCCAAATCGGGACCTTCTGCCCCCAAAGCTGCTTTTGTTTGCCCCAAAATCGACATTTTCCCACCCAAAATCGTCACTTTGGGCCCCAAATCTCCTTTTTTTGCCCCCAAATCCCCATTTTCATCCCAAAATCAGCCCCAAAAGCCCCAAATCGCCACTTTGGGCCCCAAATCTGCTCTTTTTTGCCCCCAAATCCCCATTTTCACCCCAAATTCCGGCCCCAAAACCCCCAAATCCCAACTTTGGGCCCCAATTCCGACCTTCTGGGGCCCCAAATCCACACTTTGGGCCCCAAAATCCCCATTTTCACCCCAAAATCCACCTCAAAAGCCCCAAATCGGGACCTTTGGCCCTAAAATCCCCATTTTTGACCCCAAAATCAGCCCCAAAAGCCCCAAATCCCAACTTCTTGGTCCCAAAATCGGGACGTTTTGCCCCAAAATCCGTCCCCAAAATCCCCAAATCGGGACCTTTGACCCCAAAATCGCCAACTTTCACCCCAAAATCCACCCCCAAAATCCCCAAATCGTCACTTTGGGCCCCAAATCTCCTTTTTTTGGCCCCAAAATCCCCATTTTCACCCCCAAATCCACCCCAAAAGCCCCAAATCGGGACCTTTGACCCCAAAATCGCCAACTTTCACCCCAAAATCCACCCCCAAAAAGCCCCAAATCGCCACTTTGGGCCCCAAATCTGCTCTTTTTGGCCCCAAAATCCCCATTTTCGCCCCAAATTCCGCCCCCAAATCCCCCAAATCCCAACTTTGGGCCCCAATTCCAACCTTCTGGGGCCCCAAATCCCAACTTTGGGCCCCAAAATCCCCATTTCCACCCCAAAATCAGCCCCAAAAGCCCCAAAATTGGGACCTTTTACCCCCAAAGCTGCTTTTGTTTGCCCCAAAATCGACATTTTCCCACCCAAAATCGTCACTTTGGGCCCCAAATCTCCTTTTTTGCCCCCCAAATCCCCATTTTCACCCCAAAATCCACCCCCAAAAAGCCCCAAATCGCCACTTTGGGCCCCAAATCTGCTCTTTTTGGCCCCAAAATCCCCATTTTCACCCCAAATTCCGGCCCCAAATCCCCCAAATCCCAACTTTGGGCCCCAATTCCGACCTTCTGGGACCCCAAATCCACACTTTGGGCCCCAAAATCCCCATTTTTGACCACAAAATCAGCCCCAAAATCCCCAAATCGGGACCTTTGGCCCCAAAATCCCCATTTTTGACCCCAAAATCAGCCCCAAAAGCCCCAAATCCCAACTTCTTGGTCCCAAAATCGGGACGTTTTGCCCCAAAATCACCCCCAAAATCCCCAAATCGGGACCTTTGACCCCAAAATCGCCAACTTTCACCCCAAAATCCGCCCCCAAAAAGCCCCAAATCGCCACTTTGGGCCCCAAATCTGCTCTTTTTGGCCCCAAAATCCCCATTTTCACCCCAAATTCCGGCCCCAAAACCCCCAAATCCCAACTTTGGGCCCCAATTCCGACCTTCTGGGGCCCCAAATCCACACTTTGGGCCCCAAAATCCCCATTTTTGACCCCAAAATCAGCCCCAAAAGCCCCAAATCGGGACCTTCTGCCCCCAAAGCTGCTTTTGTTTGCCCCAAAATCGACATTTTTCCACCCTAAATCCCAACTTTGGGCCCCAAATCTCCTTTTTTTGCCCCCAAATCCCCATTTTCACCCCAAAATCAGCCCCAAAAGCCCCAAATCCGAACTTCTTGCCCCAAATCTGCTCTTTTTTGCCCCCAAATCCCCATTTTCACCGCAAAATCCGGCCCCAAATCCCCAAATCGGGACCTTTGACCCCAAAATCCCCATTTTTGACCCCAAAATCCACCCCCAAAAAGCCCCAAATCGCCACTTTGGGCCCCAAATCTGCTCTTTTTGGCCCCAAAATCCCCATTTTCACCCCAAATTCCAGCCCCAAAACCCCCAAATCCCAACTTATGGCCCCAATTCCGACCTTCTGGGGCCCCAAATCCACACTTTGGGCCCCAAAATCCCCATTTTCACCCCAAATCTGGCCCCAAAAGCCCCAAATCCGGACCTTCTGCCCCCAAAGCTGCTTTTGTTTGCCCCAAAATCGACATTTTCCCACCCAAAATCGTCACTTTGGGCCCCAAATCTCCTTTTTTTGCCCCAAAATCCCCATTTTCACCCCAAAATCCACCCCCAAAAGCCCCAAATCGCCACTTTGGGCCCCAAATCTGCTCTTTTTGGCCCCAAAATCCCCATTTTCACCCCAAATTCCGGCCCCAAATCCCCCAAATCCCAACTTTGGGCCCCAATTCCAACCTTCTGGGGCCCCAAATCCCAACTTTGGGCCCCAAAATCCCCATTTCCACCCCAAAATCAGCCCCAAAAGCCCCAAAATTGGGACCTTTTACCCCCAAAGCTGCTTTTGTTTGCCCCAAAATCGACATTTTCCCACCCAAAATCGTCACTTTGGGCCCCAAATCTCCTTTTTTGCCCCCAAAATCCCCATTTTCACCCCAAAATCCACCCCCCAAAAGCCCCAAATCGCCACTTTGGGCCCCATATCTGCTCTTTTTGGCCCCAAAATCCCCATTTTCACCCCAAATTCCAGCCCCAAAACCCCCAAATCCCAACTTATGGCCCCAATTCCGACCTTCTGGGGCCCCAAATCCCAACTTTGGGCCCCAAAAGCCCCATTTCCACCCCAAAATCCACCCCAAAATCCCCAAATCGGGACCTTCTGCCCCCAAAGCTGCTTTTGTTTGCCCCAAAATCGACATTTTCCCACCCAAAATCCCAACTTTGGGCCCCAAATCTCCTTTTTTTGCCCCTAAAATCCCCATTTTCACCCCAAAATCCACCCCAAAAGCCCCAAATCGGGACCTTCTGCCCCCAAAGCTGCTTTTGTTTGCCCCAAAATCGACATTTTCCCACCCAAAATCGTCACTTTGGGCCCCAAATCTCCTTTTTTTGCCCCAAAATCCCCATTTTCACCCCAAAATCTGCCCCAAAATCCCCAAATCGGGACCTTTGGCCCCAAAATCCCCATTTTTTCATCCCAAAATCAGCCCCAAAAGCCCCAAATCCCAACTTCTTGGTCCCAAAATCGGGACGTTTGGCCCCAAAATCCGTCCCCAAAATCCCCAAATCGGGACCTTTGACCCCAAAATCGCCAACTTTCACCCCAAAATCCGCCCCCAAAAAGCCCCAAATTGCCACTTTGGGCCCCAAATCTGCTCTTTTTGGCCCCAAAATCCCCATTTTCACCCCAAATTCCGGCCCCAAATCCCAAAAATCGGAACCATTTGCCCAAAATCGCCACTTTGGGCCCCAAAGCTGCTTTTGTTTGCCCCAAAATCGACATTTTTCCACCCAAAATTGCCACTTTTGGCCCCAAATCTCCTTTTTTGGCCCCAAAATCCCCATTTTTGGCCCCAAAATCCGCCCCAAAAGCCCCAAATCCGAACTTTTTGCCCCAAATCTGCTCTTTTTTGCCCCCAAATCCCCATTTTCACCCCAAAATCCGGCCCCAAATCCCCAAATCGGGACCTTTGGCCCCAAAATCCCCATTTTTCACCCCAAAATCAGCCCCAAAAGCCCCAAATCCCAACTTTGGTCCCCAAAATCCCCATTTCCACCCCAAAATCCGTCCCCAAAATCCCCAAATCGGGACCTTTGACCCCAAAATCGACAACTTTCAACCCAAAATCCACCCCCAAAAAGCCCCAAATCGCCACTTTGGGCCCCAAATCTGCTCTTTTTGGCCCCAAAATCCCCATTTTCGCCCCAAATTCCGGCCCCAAATCCCCCAAATCCCAACTTTTTGCCCAAATCTGCTCTTTTTTGCCCCCAAAATCCCCATTTTTCACCCCAAAATCAGCCCCAAAATCCCCAAATCGGGACCTTCTGCCCCCAAAGCTGCTTTTGTTTGCCCCAAAATCGACATTTTCCCACCCAAAATCGTCACTTTGGGCCCCAAATCTCCTTTTTTTGCCCCCAAATCCCCATTTTCATCCCAAAATCAGCCCCAAAAGCCCCAAATCGCCACTTTGGGCCCCAAATCTGCTCTTTTTTGCCCCCAAATCCCCATTTTCGCCCCAAATTCCGGCCCCAAATCCCCCAAATCCCAACTTTGGGCCCCAATTCCGACCTTCTGGGGCCCCAAATCCACACTTTGGGCCCCAAAATCCCCATTTCCACCCCAAATCCGTCCCCAAAATCCCCAAATCGGGACCTTTGACCCCAAAATCGCCAACTTTCACCCCAAAATCCACCCCCAAAAAGCCCCAAATCGCCACTTTGGGCCCCAAATCTGCTCTTTTTGGCCCCAAAATCCCCATTTTTGACCCCAAATTCCGCCCCCAAATCCCCCAAATCCCAACTTTGGGCCCCAATTCCGACCTTCTGGGGCCCCAAATCCACACTTTGGGCCCCAAAAGCCCCATTTTCACCCCAAAATCCGCCCCAAAAGCCCCAAATCCGAACGTTTGGCCCCAAATCTGCTCTTTTTTGCCCCAAAATCCCCATTTTTGACCCCAAAATCAGCCCCAAAAGCCCCAAATCGGGACCTTCTGCCCCCAAAGCTGCTTTTGTTTGCCCCAAAATCGACATTTTTCCACCCTAAATCCCAACTTTGGGCCCCAAATCTCCTTTTTTTGCCCCCAAATCCCCATTTTCACCCCAAAATCAGCCCCAAAAGCCCCAAATCCGAACTTCTTGCCCCAAATCTGCTCTTTTTTGCCCCCAAATCCCCATTTTCACCGCAAAATCCGGCCCCAAATCCCCAAATCGGGACCTTTGACCCCAAAATCCCCATTTTTGACCCCAAAATCCACCCCCAAAAAGCCCCAAATCGCCACTTTGGGCCCCATATCTGCTCTTTTTGGCCCCAAAATCCCCATTTTCACCCCAAATTCCAGCCCCAAAACCCCCAAATCCCAACTTTGGGCCCCAATTCCGACCTTCTGGGGCCCCAAATCCACACTTTGGGCCCCAAAATCCCCATTTTCACCCCAAATCTGGCCCCAAAAGCCCCAAATCGGGACCTTCTGCCCCCAAAGCTGCTTTTGTTTGCCCCAAAATCGACATTTTCCCACCCAAAATCGTCACTTTGGGCCCCAAATCTCCTTTTTTTGCCCCAAAATCCCCATTTTCACCCCAAAATCCACCCCAAAAGCCCCAAATCGGGACCTTTGGCCCCAAAATCCCCATTTTTCACCCCAAAATCAGCCCCAAAAGCCCCAAATCCCAACTTCTTGGTCCCAAAATCGGGACGTTTTGCCCCAAAATCCGTCCCCAAAATCCCCAAATCGGGACCTTTGACCCCAAAATCGCCAACTTTCACCCCAAAATCCACCTCCAAAAAGCCCCAAATCGCCACTTTGGGCCCCAAATCTGCTCTTTTTGGCCCCAAAATCCCCATTTAGGCTCCAAAATCCGCCTCCAAATCCCCAAAATCGGAACCATTTGCCCAAAATCGCCACTTTGGGCCCCAAAGCTGCTTTTGTTTGCCCCAAAATCGCCTTTTTTGGCCCCAAATCGCAACTTCCTGCTCCCCAAAGCTGCTTTTTTGGCCCCAAAATCCCCATTCTTCACCCCAAAATTGGCCCCAAAATCCCCATTTTTGAACCCAAAATCCGCCCCAAAAGCCCCAAATCGCCACTTTGGGCCCCAAATCTGCTCTTTTTGGCCCCAAAATCCCCATTTTCGCCCCAAATTCCGGCCCCAAATCCCCCAAATCCCAACTTTGGGCCCCAATTCCGACCTTCTGGGGCCCCAAATCCCAACTTTGGGCCCCAAAATCCCCATTTTCACCCCAAAATCCGCCCCAAAAGCCCCAAATCCGAACGTTTGGCCCCAAATCTGCTCTTTTTTGCCCCAAAATCCCCATTTTTGACCCCAAAATCAGCCCCAAAAGCCCCAAATCCCAACTTTTTGCCCAAATCTGCTCTTTTTTGCCCCCAAAATCCCCATTTTTCACCCCAAAATCAGCCCCAAAAGCCCCAAATCGGGACCTTCTGCCCCCAAAGCTGCTTTTGTTTGCCCCAAAATCGACATTTTCCCACCCAAAATCGTCACTTTGGGCCCCAAATCTCCTTTTTTTGCCCCAAATCCCCATTTTCATCCCAAAATCAGCCCCAAAAGCCCCAAATCGCCACTTTGGGCCCCAAATCTGCTCTTTTTTGCCCCCAAATCCCCATTTTCGCCCCAAATTCCGGCCCCAAATCCCCCAAATCCCAACTTTGGGCCCCAATTCCAACCTTCTGGGGCCCCAAATCCACACTTTGGGCCCCAAAATCCCCATTTTCACCCCAAAATCCACCTCAAAAGCCCCAAATCGGGACCTTTGGCCCCAAAATCCCCATTTTTGACCCCAAAATCAGCCCCAAAAGCCCCAAATCCCAACTTCTTGGTCCCAAAATCGGGACGTTTTGCCCCAAAATCCGTCCCCAAAATCCCCAAATCGGGACCTTTGACCCCAAAATCGCCAACTTTCACCCCAAAATCCACCCCCAAAATCCCCAAATCGTCACTTTGGGCCCCAAATCTCCTTTTGTTTGCCCCAAAATCCCCATTTTCACCCCCAAATCCACCCCAAAATCCCCAAATCGGGACCTTTGACCCCAAAATCGCCAACTTTCACCCCAAAATCCGCCCCCAAAAAGCCCCAAATCGCCACTTTGGGCCCCAAATCTGCTCTTTTTGGCCCCAAAATCCCCATTTTCACCCCAAATTCCAGCCCCAAATCCCCCAAATCCCAACTTTGGGCCCCAATTCCGACCTTCTGGGGCCCCAAATCCACACTTTGGGCCCCAAAATCCCCATTTTCACCCCAAAATCAGCCCCAAAAGCCCCAAAATTGGGACCTTTTACCCCCAAAGCTGCTTTTGTTTGCCCCAAAATCGACATTTTCCCACCCAAAATCGTCACTTTGGGCCCCAAATCTCCTTTTTTGCCCCCAAAATCCCCATTTTCACCCCAAAATCCACCCCCAAAAAGCCCCAAATCGCCACTTTGGGCCCCAAATCTGCTCTTTTTGGCCCCAAAATCCCCATTTTCACCCCAAATTCCAGCCCCAAAACCCCCAAATCCCAACTTATGGCCCCAATTCCGACCTTCTGGGGCCCTAAATCCACACTTTGGGCCCCAAAATCCCCATTTCCACCCCAAAATCAGCCCCAAAAGCCCCAAATCGGGACCTTTGAACCCAAAATCGCCAACTTTCACCCCAAAATCCGCCCCCAAAAAGCCCCAAATCGCCACTTTGGGCCCCAAATCTGCTCTTTTTGGCCCCAAAATCCCCATTTTTGACCCCAAATTCCGCCCCCAAATCCCCCAAATCCCAACTTTGGGCCCCAATTCCGACCTTCTGGGGCCCCAAATCCACACTTTGGGCCCCAAAAGCCCCATTTCCACCCCAAAATCAGCCCCAAAAGCCCCAAATCGGGACCTTCTGCCCCCAAAGCTGCTTTTGTTTGCCCCAAAATCGACATTTTTCCACCCTAAATCCCAACTTTGGGCCCCAAATCTCCTTTTTTTGCCCCCAAATCCCCATTTTCACCCCAAAATCAGCCCCAAAAGCCCCAAATCCGAACTTCTTGCCCCAAATCTGCTCTTTTTTGCCCCCAAATCCCCATTTTCACCGCAAAATCCGGCCCCAAATCCCCAAATTGGGACCTTTGACCCCAAAATCCCCATTTTTGACCCCAAAATCCACCCCCAAAAAGCCCCAAATCGCCACTTTGGGCCCCAAATCTGCTCTTTTTGGCCCCAAAATCCCCATTTTGACCCCAAATTCCAGCCCCAAAACCCCCAAATCCCAACTTATGGCCCCAATTCTGACCTTCTGGGGCCCCAAATCCCAACTTTGGGCCCCAAAATCCCCATTTTCACCCCAAAATCCACCCCAAAAGCCCCAAATCCGGACCTTTGGCCCCAAAATCCCCATTTTTCACCCCAAAATCCGCCCCAAAAGCCCCAAATCGGGACCTTCTGCCCTAAAATCCCCATTTTTGACCCCAAAATCAGCCCCAAAAGCCCCAAATCCCAACTTCTTGGTCCCAAAATCGGGACGTTTTGCCCCAAAATCCGTCCCCAAAATCCCCAAATCGGGACCTTTGACCCCAAAATCGCCAACTTTCACCCCAAAATCCACCCCCAAAAAGCCCCAAATCGCCACTTTGGGCGCCATCACCCCATAACTGACCCCATAACTGACCCCAAACCCCATAACTGACCCCATCACCCATAACTGACCCCATAACTGACCCCAAACCCCATAACTGACCCCATAACTGACCCCATCACCCCATAACTGACCCCATAACTGACCCCATCACCCCATAACTGACCCCATAACTGACCCCAAACCCCATAACTGACCCCATAACTGCCCCCATCACCCCATAACTGACCCCATAACTGACCCCATAACCCATAACTGACCCCACAACCCCATAACTGACCCCATAACTGATCCCATCACCCCATAACTGACCCCATCACCCCATAACTGACCCCAAACCCCATATCTGACCGCATCACCCCATAACTGACCCCATAACTGACCCCAAACCCCATAACTGACCCCATAACTGACCCCATAACTGTCCCCACACCCCATAACTGACCCCAAACCCCATAACTGACCCCATAACCCCATAACTGACCTCATAACTGACCCCATCAACCCATAACTGACCCCATAACTGACCCCATCACCCCATAACTGACCCCATACCCCATAACTGACCCCATAACTGACCCCATACCCCATAACTGACCCCATAACTGACCCCATAACTGACCCCATAACTGACCCCATCACCCCATAACTGACCCCATAACTGACCCCATAACTGACCCCATCACCCCATAACTGACCCCATAACTGACCCCATAACCCATAACTGACCCCATAACTGACCCCATAACTGACCCCATACCCCATAACTGACCCCATAACTGACCCCATCACCCCATAACTGACCCCATAACTGACCCCAAACCCCATAACTGACCCCATCACCCCATTATTGACCCCATCACCCCATAACTGACCCCATAACTGACCCCATCACCCCATAACTGACCCCATACCCCATAACTGACCCCATAACTGACCCCATAACTGACCCCATCATCCCATAACTGACCCCATAACTGACCCCATAAGTGACCCCATCACCCCATAACTAACCCCATAACTGACCCCATAACCCATAACTGACCCCATAACTGACCCCATAACTGACCCCATAACTGACCCCATACCCCATAACTGACCCCATAACTGACCCCATCACCCCATAACTGACCCTGTACCCCATAACTGACCCCATAACTGACCCCATACCCCCATAACTGTCCCCAAACCCCATAACTGACCCCATAACTGACCCCATCAACCCATAACTGACCCCATAACTGACCCCATAACTGGCCCCATACCCCATAACTGACCCCATAACTGACGCCAAACCCCATAACTGACCCCATAAGTGACCCCATCACCCCATAACTGACCCCATAACTGACCCCATAACTGACCCCATACCCCATAACTGACCCCATAAGTGACCCCATCACCCCATAACTGACCCCATAACTGACCCCATACCCCCATAACTGTCCCCAAACCCCATAACTGACCCCATAACTGACCCCATCAACCCATAACTGACCCCATAACTGACCCCATAACTGGCCCCATACCCCATAACTGACCCCATAACTGACGCCAAACCCCATAACTGACCCCATAAGTGACCCCATCACCCCATAACTGACCCCATAACTGACCCCATAACTGACCCCATACCCCATAACTGACCCCATAAGTGACCCCATCACCCCATAACTGACCCCATAACTGACCCCATAACTGACCCCATACCCCATAACTGACCCCATAAGTGACCCCATCACCCCATAACTGACCCCATAACTGACCCCATACCCCATAACTGACCCCAAACCCCATTACTGACCCCATAACTGACCCCATACCCCATAACTGACCCCATACCCCATAACTGACCCCATAACTGACCCCATACCCCATAACTGACCCCATCACCCCATCACCCCGCCCCTCCCACCCAATAACCCCTCCCACTCCATAACCCCGCCCCATAACACCCCATAGCCCCGCCCACCCCATAACCCCGCCCCTTGACCCCATAACCACGCCCCATAACCCCATAACCCCTCCCACCCCATAACCCCTCCCCATAACACCCCATAGCTCCTCCCACCCCATAATCCCGCCTGTCGATTCCATAACCCCGCCCCATAACCCCATAGTCCCTCCCACCCCATAGCACTCCATAACCCCTCCCACCCCACAACCCTGCCCCTCCCACCCCATAGGCCCCGCCCCGTCGCACCCCATAGCTCCTCCCACCCCATAACCCCATCCCTTAACCCCATAACCCCGCCCCATAACCCCGTAGCCCCTCCCACCCCATAGCCCTTCCCACCCCATAACCCCACCCCATAACACCCTATGGCCCCGCCCTCCCCATAACCCCACCCCTCGACCCTGTAACCCCGCCCCATAACCCGTAGCCCCGCCCACCCCTTAGCCCCGCCCCTCTCACCCCATCACCCCGCCCCATAACACCCCGTAACCCCGCCCCATAACCCCATAACCCCATAACCCCTCCCATAGCCCCTCCCACCCCATAACCCCGCACCATAGCACCCCATAGCCCCTCCCACCCCATAGGCCCCCCCACCCCATAACCCCGCCCCATAACACCCCATAAGTCCTCCCACCCCATAACCCTGCCCCATAACACCCATAGCCCCTCCCACCCCGTAACCCCGCCCCTCGACCCCGTAACCACGCCCCATAACCCCATAGCCCCGCCCACCCCATAACCCCTCCCACCCCATAACCCCGCCCCATAACACCCTATGGCCCCGCCCTCCCCATAACCCCACCCCTGAACCCCATAATCCCGCCCCTCTCACCCCATAGCCCCATACCACCCCATAGCCCCGCCCCTCTCACCCCATCACCTCGCCCCATAATACCCCGTAGCCCCGCCCACCCCGTAGCCCCTCCCACCTCGTAACCCCGCCCCATAAGCCCGTAACCCCTCCCCATAACACCCCATAGCCCGCCCACTCCATAACCCCGCCCCATAGCACCACATAACCCCACCCACCCCATAGCCCCGCCCCTCGACCCCGTAACCCCGCCCCATAACACCCATAGCCCCTCCCACCCCATAACCCTGCCCCTCGACCCCATAACCCCGCCCCATATCCCCGTTGCCCCTCCCACCCCGTAACCCCGCCCCATAACACCCCATAACTCCTCCCACCCCATAACCCCGCCCCTCGACCCCGTAACCCCGCCCCATATCACCCTAGAGCCCCTCCCACCCCATAATCCCTCCCATAACCCCTCCCACCACATAACCCCGCCCCATAACACCCCATAACCCCTCCCACCCCATAATCCCTCC